>NC_054708.1:11868805-11936305 GCF_016097555.1 Gigantopelta aegis | reverse complement strand
GATATACATGTTTGTTGTATTCACTATAAAATAATCTGCAAAGTTGAGTCTTGTCAGTTCTTTAAAGAAGGTGGTCGAATACTGGGTCACCTAGCTGGCTTATTACTGCATACTGTTTATGGCAGAACTCAAAGCGGATCTGACCTGGGTATATATATACACAAACAAAACTAGGAACTCTTTCAGGAATACAACATTAACATTAAACGCACAGACCCTAGTTGGTCCACACACCTGTAACACACATTTGGATATTGTTATCACAGAGAGAAGCTAAAGTCTGATGTTTAAACAGGGAAATACTGTCAAAAATAACTAGAGATTGTCTCATTAACCATTATTACTTAGACAAACATGCATTTGTAAAAACTGTAGTACTCTCAGTATGCTTGTTAATCATTGGCTATTGGATGTCAGACATTTGGTAATTTTGACATATAGTCTTAGAGAGGAAACCCGCTACATTTTTCCATTATAAGTCTTTTATTTGCACCATCCCACAGACAGGATAGCACATACCACATCCTTTGATATACCAGTCGTGGTGCACTGGCAGGAATGAGAAATAGCCCCATTAATGTGCCCACTAATGGGGATCGATCCGAAACCGACCGTGCATCAAGCAAGTGCTTTAATTATCACTGGGCTACGTCCCGCCCCCACACCTTGAACTAAACTCAGAACTGCATTGTCTTAAAACACATCATAAAGGGGCATGGGTATGGGGAGATGGGGGAAAACAAACCACAGAACAAAAGAAAAACATTATATTGTCACCAAATGCCATATGATTTATAGAGTTAGATGGATTCTGTCATCTCTGTGTAGGGTTTCTTTCTGCCAGAGGCTAAAACAGGTATGGCATCATACCCAAAATATTTAGCAGATTTTATTTTTTTAAGTTAATATTTTGACAAAATTAATGACTCTTATCATTACTGTATGATTTTCTTAACCATAACCTTAAACTTAATCCATTTTCATTCTGGTTTCATTCAATTCCTTAGCGCCATACCCCAAAATTTCTTTCTGGCAGAAACACTGCTGTAGATTGCCATTACTTTAGCTCAACATAGGACAAAAATCTATAATAATTATAAACCCAATTGATGTATGTCTTGAGTATCACGAAACTCATATTTCACACAGCTCAAGAATGGCGATACACTTGTAATGAAGTTTTACATGTATCAAAAATCGATTTATATTTATTCCAAGTGATCTTTCAAATTGTACCTAAGTAAAGCTAAACAGCATTAATTTATGCATGTACTGCAGTTTTTCATGTTTTGAAAGTGGTTGTATAGGCATTATAAGTGATCTTTCTATCCTTAGTTCATATTGTACCATAGTAAAGCTAAAAAGCATTAATTTACACTTGTACTGGAGTTTTACATATGTTTTGAAAATGGTTTTTATGCAGTGTAAGTGGTCTTTATAACGTTAGCTCATAATACTGTACCAGAGTAAAGCTAAAGAGCATTAACTTGCATTTGCATCTGTAAGTTTTCTAGACTGGTATATCAAAGACCGTGGCTTGTGCTATCCTGTCTGTGAGATGGTACATATCAAAGATCCCTTGCTACTACTGAAAAAATATAGCAGGTTTCCTCTCTAAGTCTTGATGTCGAAATTATCAAATGTTTGACATTCAGTAGCTGATGATTAATAAATCAATATGCTCTAGTGGTATTGTTAAACAAAACAGAACTTTTTCTAGGTGTGGGATCTAGCTGAGTCGGTAGAATGCTCTCCTGAGGTGCTTGCATCATAGGATCAAACCATCTCAATGGACCCATTCTCTGATTGTTTTTTTCCCCCCATCCAAACCAGTGCACCGTGACTGGTATATCAAAGACCATGGTATGTACTGTGCTGTCTGTGGAAAAGTGCATATATAAAAGATTCCTTGCTGCTAATAGAAGGGGTGGTAGTATTTATATCCGTGGTTTTTATGTTGATTTACACGCTACAGGTAGGAGTTTTAGCCACATATGTTACTATTGTCGTCTATGGGATTTGATTTGGTAGTATACACCCTACAAATATATATCTGACCCTGTCGCATGATTTTGTGGCACCAGAATGTTGCCTCGAAGACCCGGATAGTAACATCTAATTAGTATCTATGAAGAGGTGTTCAAACTTAGGTCTCTTACAAATTCTTCACCATTGATCCACAACTTTATACAAAACAAAGTTGGCACCTACTTTTTTTACAAGACTATATCGATTTTACCGCAGAAACCATGATAGGGTGATATATGTCAGCCTGTTCAAGGCAAAGTGAATTGCGTGATTTCTGTAATTTGTTAAACAGATAGGCTTTACCTGCTAGTATTAGTGATCTATCTCTCTGTCTCTCTGTCTCTGTCTGTCTCTGTCTGTCTGTCTCTCTCTCTCTCTCTCTCTCTCTCTCTCTCTCTCTCTCTCTCTCTGTGTCTCTGTCTCCGTCTGTCTGTCTGTCTCTCTCTGCCTTTCTCCCTCTCTGTCTCCCTGCCTTCGCCTCTCTGTCTATCTCTGTCTCTCTGTCTGTCTGTCTGTCTGTGTCTCTGTCTCTCTCTCTCTTTCTCTCTCTCTCTCTCTCTCTCTCTCTCTCTCTCTCTCTCTCTCTCTCTCTCTCTCTCTCTCTCCCTCCCTCCCTCCCTCCCTCCCTCCCTCCCTCCCCTCCCTCTCTGTCTTTCTGTCTGTCTCTGTCTCTCTCTCTCCCTCTCTCTCATTTGTTGTTCGCTCTTTTCCTGTATCAATTTCATTTGCTCTCTTCATCTGTCTCCTTACCATTTGTGACGCCCAATAGCCGATATGTATTTTTGTGCTGGGGTGTCGTTAAACAAACATTCAAACAAAACTGTCTCCCTCCCTCTCTCTCTATTTCCCTCCAACCCTCTCCTTTCTTTCCTTTCTCTCTCTGTCTCTCTGTCACTGTCTCTCTCCCTTTCTCTCTCTCTCTCTCTCTCTCTCTCTCTCTCTCTCTCTCTCTCTCTCTCTCTCTCTCTCTCTCTCTCTCTCTCTCTCTCTCTCTCTCTCTCTCTCTCTCTCTCTCTCTCTCTCTCTCTCTCTCTCTCTCTCTCTCTCTCTCTCTCTCTCTCTCTCTCTCTCTGTGTGTGTGTGTGTGTGTGTGTACATGTATGTCATACTATGACACCCTCAGCCCCACTAGTTCATCTTTGTTCCCAAGTCATGCATATATGCAGGTGGTGAAAAAATTGAATTGAATTTATGGCTATTTCAACTGTCAGCAGCTGTGCACTCATGTGGTATATGTGACAAAATTTACAGCACTAGAGAACACAAATAACTGCTACTGAATAGTAGCAAGAGATCTTTTATATGCAGTTCTTTTCCCACAGAAAGATATATAGCACATATTGTTGAAATCCTTTGATATCCCATCCCTGTAAAGCACTGGTGAACCCATGGATCCACGCAGATGGTTATGGTTGGACTATA
Source organism: Gigantopelta aegis (assembly GCF_016097555.1). NCBI lineage: Eukaryota > Metazoa > Mollusca > Gastropoda > Neomphalida > Peltospiridae > Gigantopelta > Gigantopelta aegis. The sequence continues at coordinate 11,932,855 of NC_054708.1, read as the reverse complement.
CCAATTCAAATTCCATAGGCGACCATGTTAACGTTTGTGTTTAAAAACACTATATACAATATATCAACCAAACTGACCCATAAATATCAGTACTACAACCCCTACCTCAAAGTATTAACTGCAGAAAATGGTACCTTTCATGGCTCATTTTCGATATAACCAGATGTTTCTGCAACACCCCTAGTTTCGCACAAAATTTGAGTACTTTTTTTTTACAGGTACCCCATACATGTTCCAAGCACAAGGCTACTTGACACGGTGGAACTACATCAAATAAAATTGCATACATTTTTAGCCCAGATGAAACTAAATTTTTTTACAACCAACACACTCACATTTATAACCAATCACAGGACTTGTGGTGTTAACTTCTCTATCAAAAGTTCGGTACACCTCGAACTTCGACCCAGCCGGAAATTAATTGGTATAGTGCAACCTTATACAATGGCCAGATACCGGGTAATAGGATCTGATCAATACATTTTGCTGTAGTCTCTATCTACCTTTGACCTAAATTCAACTTCTCTTCCATGCTTTTTTCAAAGAAGAGAACCAAGGCTCCATTTTAGGAAAGAAAGAAAGAAAGAATGTTTTATTTAACGACGCACTCAACACATTTTATTTACGGTTATATGGCATCAGACATATGGTTAAGGACCACACAGATCTTGAGAGGAAACCTGCTGTCGCCACTACATGGGCTACTCTTTTTGATTAGCAGCAAGGCATCTTTTATTTGTGCTTCCCACAGGCAGGATAGCACAAACCATGGCCTTTGTTGAACCAGTTATGGATCACTGGTCGGTGCAAGTGGTTTACACCTACCCATTGAGCCTTGCGGAGCACTCACTCAGGGTTTGGAGTCGGTATCTGGATTAAAAATCCCATGCCTCGACTGGGATCCAAACCCAGTACCTACCAGCCTGTAGACCGATGGCTTAACCATGACGCCACTGAGGCCGGTCCATTTTAGGAAGCGATCTTAGTGCTAAGATCACCTTAATTACATATAATAGCTATATATGCACTTAAGGTGATCTTAGTGCTAAGATCACCTTAATTAAAAAGGAAAGAAAGAAAAGTTTTATTTAATGATGCACTCAACACATTTTATTTACGGTTATATGGCTTCAAACATATGGTTAAGGACCACATAGATAGAGAGAGAAAGCCTGCTGTCGAGAGTTCATGGGCTACTCTTTTCGATTAACAGCAAGGGTTCTTTTATAAGCACCATCCCACAGACAGGGTAGTACATACCATGGCCTTTGATATACCAGTCGTGATGCACTGGCTGGAATGAGAAATGGCCCAATGGGCCCACCGACGGGAATTGACCCCAGACCGACCTCCCATCAAGTGAATGCTTTACCACTGGGCTACGTCCCACCCCTATCACGTTAATTACATATGGTAGCTATATATGCACTTAAGGTGATCTTAGCGTTAAGATCGATTCATAAAACGGGGCCCAGAAATGAATGTAACTATAATCATTAAAAGTGTCTGTTACTCAGCAACATTTTAACAATGGCAGTAAACTCAGGACTGTCCCTTTGAGGTACGAATCCAAGGGGAGGTTTGTTGTAGGTGCACACACACCCTCTAAACTTGGTGGAATATAATGAATTTCATTCTTTTTGATACATGGCATTCCAGCCAATTCACCACGACTGGTATATCAAAAGTCCTGGTATGTACTATCCTGTCTGGGATGGTGCATAAAAAAGATCCCTTAATTGCTACTAACGGAAAAATGTAGCAGGTTTTCTCTATAAGACTATATGTCAAAATTACAAAATGTTTGACATCTAATAGTCGATGATTAATAAATCAATGTGCTTTAGTGGTGTCAAACAAAACAAACTTTACTTTTTACTTTTGAAAATATAATGAGCTAAAAGCTTGGTTGCATGACTAAGTGTTTCTGGAGAAGATTTGAACCACCCTCCATTGAATGATCTGGCATCCTTACCTCACCTACAATACATGAATGGCTATATAGTATATACATCAAACGGCAACAAATTCAGTTTGACAGCAGATAGATATGAGACTATGCAATTAACATGTTTATTATATAACATTTAGTGAAATATCTTAAAATATCAGTGAAATAAAAATGTTATCAGTCACTCACTGATGATAACACATTTTTGAGTGAAAATTTCACTGTTTCACTCTAAAATGTGTTATCGTCACAGTAGAAAGTGTTATCTTCACTGTAAGAAAGCTGAATTAGTAATAAAATATATTTACCAAATTCAACTATAATTTGCATTTGGCTATTAGGCGAGCAACATCTTAAACCCTGATAACTATATAATATCACTCATTATACAATATGATGAAAGTCATTAAACATTAAATGTGCTCTAGTGGTGTCGTTAAACAAAACTAACTTTTTCACCTCAGCTGAGTATAAAGACACTCTGTCAGCATGGTGGCTGTTGGAGAAAAAGAAACCCCAACCCGAAAGATGCAGTTACAACTGTTTGTCGGAATGGAACCTTGGCAACTTTTCACTAACATATTTCTTTCTCTTAGGTTGGAATTATTATTTTATTTTTTTGGGTGTTTTTGTCGCCAACAGAATCGGTTAATTATTTACCCAACTGTATTTATGAAGTTACAAAAAATAAAAACAAACATTAGTTACAGAAGAGAATAAACCTGTTAACTGCATGGTATCGGGTAATGCACTATGAATGTCTTGTTATGACTTGACAGAAATACAGCTCGTGTTTCTCTTTGTTCCATAGAAAAGAGACCGAATAATCTATCACACTGTTACATCTATCCGGTAGGTGAGAGGAAGATTTATACCTACAAGTCTGAGGCATGTAATTAGTCAAGTTTATGTAGGTTATATATCCATAACTATTACCTTACAGTGCAATGTGTACTGATTCACTTTGACATATACGCGATCATTACTACATAATATATTGCATCTTATTGCACTAACTGACATGGAAACAAAAATCTACATAGGTTTTGTTTGAAAAGTTAAAGGTTGTTTTGTTTAACGACACCACTAGAGCACATTGATTAATTAATCATCGGCTGTTAGATGTCAAACATTTGATAATTCTGACACGTAGTCATCAGAGGAAACCCGCTACATTTTTCCATTAGTAGCAAGGGATCTTTTATATGCATCATCCCACAGACAGGATAGCACATACCACGGCCTTTGATATACCATAGTCATGGTGCACTGGCTGCTTTGAGAATCTTAGACGTGAGAAGAAGATTTATGCCTGCAAGTCTGCAGCATGTAATTAGGTTCTGTCAGTTTTATGTAGGTTATCCACAAATATTAATACACAATGTGTACCGATTCACTTTGACACGTACTCAGTCATGACTGCATAATATATATGGTGGATTTTCACCCTATTACCCTAAGTCACATGGAATTAAAAATAAAAACAAGTGCTTAAGTTGATAGACTTGGGGCAGGATGTAGCCCAGTGGTAAGGCACTCGCTCGATGTGCGGTCAGTGTGGAATCGATGAAATCCCTGTTGGTGAGCCCATTGGGCTATTTCTCGTTCCAGCCAGTGCACCACAGCTGGTATATCAAAGATTGTGTTGTGTACTACCCTGTCTGTGGGATGGTACATATAAAAGATCCCTTGCTGCTAATCGAAAAGAATAGCCCATGAAGTGTCGACAGCAGGTTTCCTCTCTCAATATCCGTGTGGTCCTCAACCATATGTCTAATGCCATATAACCGTAAATAAAAAATGTGTTGAGTGCGTCGTCAAATAAAACAATTCTTTCTTTCTTTTTGATAGACCTGAAAAAGTCTCATATTATAGTAAATGGGGGATGGGGTGGGGGTGGGTGTTCTGCAGGAGCACAGTCAGGTCTTTAGATTATACCTCAGCTGAGGTGATAAACGATGTGCCAAAAATAAGTTAACCCAAAATAATCGCGCCCAAAGCAAGTACAAACATACTGACCTCAAAACATTCCACCTCAAAACCACTGAAGTAGTGGAGAATGTACAAGGAGGTGTAGATTTTAAAAAATCTATATATGCATTGAAATTTTATGTTTAACATTATAAAATTTAAAAAAAAAAGTAAATTAAAGAAGCAGACACTAGTTTCAAGCATGAAAATTGACCGGAAATTTGGTTAATCTAAAGCTGTAACACAGCTGGATGTATTACAAAAGAGTGGAATGTACGTGAGTCTGTGACATTCAAACAGGAAAATACTCTCTAAAAATAGATTTATTATTAAGTTTTTTTAATTTTTTTTATTAATTTCATAATCATATAGTTAATACAATAAATTTACATAACAGATCCAGTGTTTATAAATAAATATATAAATGTGAAATGTATACACAAAATACTAATAACAATGTCAATACTAGTCCTGGCTTTAAACAAAATCCTAAAAGCGGTGTTCAAAATACAGAAAGTCCACCCCTACAATATATGGACATTATAAATTAAAAAAGATATATACAGTCGAACCTCGTTATCTCGACCTCTAATAACTCATTAGTAAGGAAATCTGGAGGTAAGGAAATGGTCCCATGACATCATTTTCATCAAAAAGTTAGGTTCATCTCAATCCACCGGTATCTCAATCTTGAGCCATTTTGTTCGGCCCCTTCAACAGCAAGATAACGACGTTTGGCTGCATATATATATGCATATATATATTTAATCCTTAAATAAATTATGACATACAAAACAGAATTTCACAAACTTATCATAATTGCAACAAGAGAATGCCACACTTTTTGTTATATTATAATATAGACTCAGCTTCTTTTGTATCCATGTAATATCGGTGATAAAACCCTTCAAATGACTTTTAAATATTAACTGTTTAGTTATTAATAGAATAGCATTAATAGGATTATTAGGACTCGTCTTAAAACCCCAAAATTATATTTTCTTTTGTAAATTTCATTATTATACCAGTTTTTTGTTGCATCCAAAGCTTTATCTGTTTTCATGTTTGTTTGAAGTTGTTAAATACCCAAAATAAGTGTATCAATGTCAATATGTCATGTTTATAGAAGGAGCTAAGAGGTGAATCAATATATCCTATGTTATGTAAAAACTTATTTGTAGGCAATATTCTATGAATAATCCTGTATTGAAACCCTCTTAATTCTGTACTGTCTGTGCAGTGAAAAGGTATTGTATTTATCGTGTTCCAAACATTATCATGATATTTGAAGTTTAATTCTTCTTCCTATTTTAAATTAAATTTGTACAGTGAAACCTGTCAAAACCGGACCCTGAACATAATGAAATCCTGTCAAAACCGGCCAAATTTCATGGTCCCGAATTTTCTTCTTTTAAACCATGTATTAAAAGCCTGATAAAACCGGAACCTGTCCATTTCGAAAATCGGACTGATTTTTGGTTCAGAAATGTTCAATTCTTGTTGTTTTTATTTATGTTTTAATATTGGTTCATAAATAAGAAAGATACATAACAAAATTGGGATACAACAACATTATTATTAGTCTGACAGTCACATTTCAGTCGGTAATTCTTGGACTTGTTTGTTTACAGTTACGTGATGCTGATTTCAAGGGTAATAAGTCTGTATTCTGAAATGTGACCCGCTAAACACGAGATACTGTCTAAACCGGATAAATATTAGATCCCTGACATGTTCTGGTTTAGACCGGTTTCACTGTATTTTAAAAATCTCAAATCCAATAAAATATAAAAGTATTTACTGCATTTATAGGAAGACAGGCGTGTGATTCTTCTGCTAACTTGCGGAAATCAGCTTTTAAAAAAAAATTCCTTTCATTCATTTTCCTTGCATTCTGCACTTGATTACGTGCCTTCGGCACGCATATATAATTTTCAGCTTTTTAAAGAAATATTTCAATCACATGCCTGGGAAGAATAGGATTTTGCAACTTTCTTTTGAATATGTTACTAAAAATAGATTAGTTCTCATCTTCCTAACCATTACTTCTCATAGGTATGTGTATTTTAGAATGGTAAAACAACATTTCATGGTATTACAAACACCAGGATGACCAGAAACACTTTGGATGTTAGGAACTAGATAATCTAAACAATAAAATGTAAATATATGTCTAATTTCAATGATGAAAAACAGTAAAACATATATTGTAGTGTTTAAAAACTAGGGTCTGTCAAGTAGCAAATCAGTCAGGGTTAGATCTATAGGCCTCTTGTTTCAATAACCACAACTTATAAAATAATGCATTAATATATATTCACAGTTTTGTCAATAACAGGGCTGTATGTTCTGAAATGGATAATCTAAGCAATAAAATGCAAAAGATGTCTTAATTTCAATTATCAAAAAATGGCTCTAACAGTAAAAAATACATCGTAGTGTTTAAAATCTAGGGTCTATCACTTTAAGTAGCAAATCGGTCAAGCTGGTGAGATCTTCTGTTTCAATAACCACAACTTATAAAATAATGCATTATATATTCACAATTTCGTCAATAATGGAGCTGTATATATAAAGCATGTAACACAGCAACCATAGCATGGAATGCTGTTGTCACATCAAGCATCTATACGATGTTCACATTCTATCCATTCATAGTAAAACAGAAAACCTATAGATATGTGAACATCATATAGATGATTGATGTGACAACAACATTTCATGCTACGGTTGCCGCGTAATTTGGTTATTTTGACATAGTATGGTCATAGAGAAGAAATCTGCAACATTTTTCCATTGGTAGCCAGGGATCTTTTATATGCATCATTCCACAGACAAGATAGCACATACCACAGCTTTTGATATACCAGTCGTGGTGCACTGGCTGGAACGAGAAATAATTTCAGTATAATTTCACTACGCAAGTTTCAGAGATTGCTACACAATTTTAAAACATTAAATAGTAAAGTTGCTAATCAATTTTCAATTGACCAGAAATATCGCTAATGAAGATTTTGAAAACATTAGATATATGTACAGTGGACTGTCTAAACCGGACTCACTTCGTACCATCGAAATAGTCCGGTTTACATAGAGGACTGGTTTAGGCATAGTTCATCCAGAGTTATGGTTCTTGAATCATTGACAACTCGCGATCTACAATGAAATTTGAACCCATGGATGGTTGGGAAACACAGTCATACAAGCCAGACTTGCAATCGATTATTTCACAGACATAAAAAATATACCTAAAGGGACATTCCTGAGTTTGCTGCAATTTTTAAGATGTTATCCACTAACAGAGACTTTTTAACGATTGTAATTACATATCAAATATATTTTTCTGCATAAAATATTAGTGGCTGCATATTAAACGTGTTTCTGGTTGTTCTAATATTTGTACTAGGTTAAATTTCATTTTATTTTAAGATATTTTCCATAATAACAAATAATAACTTAACAAATAATTTGGATGGATATGGCCGCAGATCTTTATTACAAAATACATAATAATAATAATAAACCAATATGGTGAGCAGGCACGTATTATCTAAGTGGGGTACCGCCCTCTAGGGTGAACCATAGCAGGACAGCCTTCCAATATGCCCATGTATAAGTGGGTAACCAAGCTGAGTATCTACCTACAACGGTACCGGACACAACAGCACCCAAACTACTCCCTAGGGGAAACCATAGCAGAGTATACCATATACATGTAGGACATAAAGGACCATAGAACCCACTCAAGTATACCACCCACATGCATTCCAACCCAAAAACTCCTAGGGTACACCATAGCAAGTTTCCGCCCCCTATGGTACAACCATAGCAGAGCACATAGGAAGCACTACCTTGGGTACCCGGTATAAATGAGAAAACCACCCGCTTGACAGGGTGACCTCATCCTGAAAGCAACCAGTATACAATTAAACACTAAAACATAAGTATGATACCAGCCCGCCCACCATATTCCACACATGGTTTCAGATCTGCGACGATAAGAATGTTCTGCACCTTCAGATGGGATTACAGTCAATTTGAAGCACCACTGATGTGCTCAAATACCCTAGTCTGATTATCATAAGTGTTCATGATATCCAACACACTGAAATTACTGTTCGGCTTCCACACAATGTATCTGCAAGAAAGCAAATGAAACTCCACAGCAGCAATGTAACACATTACAGCATAATGCTACAGAAAAATTGTCATATACCTACATGTGTACATGCATAACTAAATTTCTATACTGTACTACAATCTAACATGTATCTACCTGCCATAAAGAGGTACTTGACAAAATTACAGTACGTTTTACGAATATGAAGAATAACATGTCCATATATCTACATAACTATAATATGTATTAAAAAAAACCCAAACCCCCAAAACCAAACAAAACAAAACTAGTTATGGGAGAGGTGGGAGGGAAAATTCAGCGAACAGAAAAAACGTCCTACAGCCACGAGGTAGAGTGAAAAAGAGATAAAAAAAAGGGGAGTAACTCGGCAAGCATGTACCACACCGAGGTCTCACAGCACACATGCGAAAATACTAAAATAAACCAGTTTAATTATAAATATTAAACCTCATTATTTCCTAAAACATTATTTATTCATACGTACGAAATTATTTGAATACAAAATCCAGATCTAACGGCCTACCACAATAAGAGTAAACTTCACACGAGTGTGATTACATTTTGTATTTGATCTTGCGACGGCATTCTGATTATTCGGCAAGTGACAATCATTGTTCAACTAATTAAGCAGCCTGTCGTTCAGTCAAATCCCAATCCGGTGTAGACAGAGGTAATTAATACATGAACGGTTCTTTCGTTCTTAATTTTTTATCCGGAGTCTGGAGTAGACAGAGTACGGATTAGGCAGAGATTTACACCTAAGAGATAAATGGTAGCTGGACGGGGCTTTAGAAATGGATCGGTTTACGCAGAGATCCGGATTACACAGAATCCGGTTTAGACAGAGTCCACTGTACTTGTATATAAATTATATCACTTTGATGCAAGGCCATGAATTCAAGGCTCCCCACCTTGACATGGTCAGAATGGACTGGGGAGGAAAAAAAACCAAACAAGATTTTGAAAACAAAATGTTCCTTATATAATAATATACAGGTACATCAAGTGAAAAATTCATCTACAGGTACATACATGTAGTTCGGTTTATCTGAATTCGAACTGTATTCAAAGTGGTGATGATGTTTTGAACTGAAAGACACTCCAAGATAAGCACAGGAGAACTATATTTACCACATGCAGTGAGGTGTATATAATTGTCACCAAGAAAAGTATATCAGCAGCAACAGAAGCTGTTGGAAATTATCACCCAACACCCGCCACATAATGAACACCGACGCCCCACCACATAATGAACAGTGAGTGCGTTAAATCTGTTTAAAACTGATCATATGGATCCTGGATTACGTTCCATTTTTAATGCAAAGTGTGTCACGGTTACACACACATAATTACTGGCTGCATGACTATGGGTGTCACATGAAATCACCTGCTGTCCCGTCAAGAACCTGTCATCATTTTCCGACTAAGGACTGGACACAACAGGCTGAACCAGCATATGCATAAGAGGTTTCGGCTGGTACCTTCTTCCATGTACTCCTGTGGAGAAGCAGAACAGATGACCGGACATGTCATCCAAGACTATATAAACCTACAGCAGCTGAGGGAGACTACCTGGACAACTACAACAACTCTCAAGAAGAAGCTGTATGGCACAAAAAGTGATCTACAGAGAACAGTATCGTTCGTAGTCACTGCTGGCCTCGACATGTAGTCAAAAAGTGAACCAAAAGAAGAAGAAGACTGGATAATAATCCTCCGCCATGTTTTATACACAGTGTACATATTTTACGTAGAATTTGTAGGGTTTATCCCAGTGAATACGGCAATAGGAAGTAATTGAAATCCTTCTCATGTTCATATTACTCTAACTGATTGTGTGATAAAAAGTTGATTGGTTGGTGCAAACCAGTTATATAACTGATGATCGATGATGAAATTCCATCAGATTCCCAAAACTAGTTTGTTCAAAAAACTTGATACAGCCTTTAAAGATTGTGGTGAACAATTAACTAATACATTATTATTTTATCTGAATGTGTTGGATAATGAATAAATGCTAATTTAATAATGTGCAGGTTTCTTCTCTTAAGGTCTGATTCTATTTAAGTGTTTTATTCGTCTCACACAGCATTTATAGCTTTTCGGTGAACTGTTTCCATCTTGGCAGTAAACACAGACAGGTAGCACACACTGTCCATCAGTCTTGAAGACCTGGGCCCAATCTGATAAAACTTTTAAGAGTCCAGACTCGATCTCCAATGACGTACACATACAATTTGTATGGAGTTGTCATGACATTAGTGTTTCAGACTCTAGTAGAGTCTCGAGTCCAGACTCAATCTCCAATGACGTCACACACATACAATTTGTATGGAGTTGTCTTGACATTAGTGTTTCAGACTCTAGTAGAGTCTCAAGTCCAGACTCAATCTCCAATGACGTCACACACATACAATTTGTATGGAGTTGTCTTGACATTAGTGTTTCAGACTCTAGTAGAGTCTCGAGTCCAGACTCAATCTCCAATGACGTCACACACATACAATTTGTATGGAGTTGTCTTGACATGGGTGTTTCAGACTCTAGTAGAGTCTCGAGTCCAGACTCAATCTCCAGTGACGTCACACACATACAATTTGTATGGAGTTGTCTTGACATTAGTGTTTCAGACTCTAGTAGAGTCTCGAGTCCAGACTCAATCTCCAGTGACGTCACACACATACAATTTGTATGGAGTTGTCTTGACATTAGTGTTTCAGACTCTAGTAGAGTCTCGAGTCCAGACTCAATCTCCAATGACGTCACACACATACAATTTGTATGGAGTTGTCTTGACATTAGTGTTTCAGACTCTAGTAGAGTCTCGAGTCCAGACTCAATCTCCAGTGACGTCACACACATACAATTTGTATGGAGTTGTCTTGACATTAGTGTTTCAGACTCTAGTAGAGTCTCGAGTCCAGACTCTAAAAGGTTTATAAGCACCATGCAGGCCGATCCTCAATATACAGGAATCTGAGGAAAGTTAAAGTTTGTTTTCTTTAACGACACCACTAGAGCACATTGATTTAATAATCATTGGCTACTGGTTGTCAAACATTTGTTAATTCTAACATATTGTCTTAGAGAGGAAACCAGCTATATTTTTCTATTAGTAGCAAGGGATCTTTTATATACACCATATCCCACAGATAGGATAGCACACACCACGGCCTTTAATATGCCAGTCATTGTGTACTAGCTGTAACGAGAAATAGCCGAATGTGCCCACTGATGGGAATTGATCCTAGATCGACTGTGGAAGTGTTTTACCACTGGGTTACATCCTGCCCCCATTGGCTGAGGAAGAAAATTACAGTGCATGAAACACACTGGAATACTTTTTTGCATTTGAAAAGTTTCTCACCGTTATGGCATAGCGATGTTGTGGAAACCTTTTTATTGTAATTCCATTACAGCAACCAAAATGTTTTACCAATGTAATTCATGGTATGAAACTCCCTTAAAGTGGAAACCGACCTTTAATCTTCTACCTGAAGTTATTATAGATAGGATATGTAATAAAGACTGATTATTTAATGTATTGTTGTCTCCAAACAATCATTTATTTCCCTTCATGTGTGCAAATAATAATGTTTGGCTAATTATAAGTTTAATTTTTATTATTTCTCAAATGAGTTTTAAAATCCCAGTTGACTGACTTGGCAAGCAACAGCATGAGCTTTAAGTGAATTGTTTCCAATGAACATTGATGTTCTCTCGCAGAATAGCAGCAGCCCTCTGACTTTCTTAAGACCTTGAGTATGTGAGATGTTTAATGCTTAACAGTCATAAATAGCACAGTATGTGCTGACATGATGCATAAACAAAGTTAATATTCATAGGAATAACTTGGGTGTCCGCCATAATTTATGGTTACTATATGGGTATGGCTGTAGAGTATTTAAAAAGACATTAAAAAGTGTTAGTCATTTGACAAATTTTGTTTTAAACTTCAGGTTTTTTTTTTTTTAAAGATACAGACTTACTGCACACAGTATTTACGTCAGACATATTATCGCCAGTGATATTGCTTTACAACTCCCAGTTTAGAAACTAGCTATAAGGTTGCATGAGCTGTTAGAACCTTTATTCTGCTGGTGAAAACAATGTTTTCTGGTTTTATTTTTTGTCTATATATGGCAAACGACAGGTGAAATCATGATTTTGAAAATTATAATATATTTAATTAAGGGGCTGGCCATATAAAAATAAAGGTTTTAAAATAAAATTGTATCAGTGATTTAGTTGAATTATTTTATATTTAAAATTTCATAGTGTAAAGTGTATTGAATTCCACCTCTTAGAATAATTGTATCCAATGTGATTTTTAGGGGCGGGACGTAGCCCAGTGGTAAAGCACTCGCTTGATGCACGGTCGGTCTAGGATCGATCCCCGTCGGTGGGCTCATTAGGCTATTTCTCGCTTTAGCCAGTGCACCACGACTGGTATATCAAAGGCCATGGTATGTGCTACTCTGTCAGTGGGATGGTGCATATAAAAGATCCCTTGCTGCTAATCGAAAAGAGTAGCCCATGAAGTGATGACAGCGGATTTCCTCTCTCAGTATCTGTGTGGTCCTTAACCATATGTCTGATGCCATATAACCGTAAATAAAAATGTATTAAATAAAACATTTCCTTCCTTCCAATTTGATTTTTAGTGTAGAGAATCATTGTATGTACATGATGAGAGGTAATGATATACATGTAACATACAAAATGCAGATGTAAGGAAGGCAGGTCACGTAAATAAATCCTGTATTTTAGAGTATAGAATTTAAGGATGGCATGGTCCCTTTATGCTTGTAATGTATATGAAACTGCTTGAACCTCAATCCCTACATTTGCCCATGGCAATTGGCAAATCCATGGAGGTTTTAATCCTCTACGGCACTGCCATGGACTATATTTGATTTTTTTTCCCTTGGCATGTTTTTTTTTGCCGTGGACATTTTCTTAATTGCAAGGCTTGGAACATTGCTTATAATTTAGGTTCACATAACACATTTTGTATATTTATGGGAAAATTGATAAAGCCATCTATAAATAATATAATTATATGGGTGGGGGTTTTTAAAACTAAATTTAAGTGGTAAACTTAATTTATTGGTTCTTTTTTATTATTTCTCCCTTTTTATGAAAGTGAATACTTGTAATGTTAATTTGTATGTCACAGTGCATTCAGTGTCATTAGTGTTAATTTCATTGGTCAGTGTGGCTTTGGCTTCTACGTCATCACCATGGATCACCTAATCAGATGTCTTTAAGTTTATTTCCCATGTGTGATATTTTTGTGAATGAATAAATGTTTTAACGACACCCAGCTGGCCAGCACAAAAATACACATTGGCTGTTGGATTTCTACTTTTGTGTAATAACAAAAATTTCATAAAATGTTATCTCCAATTGGTCTGTATGAAATTTATAAACAGAATTTTTTTTTTTTTTTTAATTTAAAAGAAAAGAAGGAAAAACATTTTACAAGTCATGCATGGCAGCAAGTAACAGAATCTGATGTATTTTGGAAATGATAATTTCACGCAATTGAGATATGACGTTTTGAAATACTTCCCAAAATACCTTCCTGATTGGTTATATAAAATTCATTTATTTGTCACAATATATATTCTGTATTAATGTAGTTTCCAACTATTCCAAGAAGTTTTTATTTTATGTCAACAGTGTTTGTAGTGATTCTAAATGACATTTATGAAAGAGAAATCGGGTCTCAAATGAGATATTATTTAGTTGCGAAAGCGACCATAATTTTACGTCTGCGCTTAAATAAATTGCTTTAGTCTCATTGTGCAACCTGGACTTTGACCATTTTTCTGTTATGGTTTATTAACTTTACCAGTTATACACACAGGCATATAAAAAGCATTTCATTGTAACCTGTAACTAGTGTTTAAATACTTGGTCTTGTCCCTAATTGAAAACTTCTAGTAATTAATATTCTGTATCAAAACTAACTGAAAAATAAGTTGAAAAGGGTTGGGTGGGTTCACCATTTTTTTCCTGCTACATGTATTCAAGTTAAAAAAGTGGGGTTTTTTTTTTTTTTAATCACTCTATATGACTCCAATTCCTGTAGAATTGATGTACAGTGTCCTAAATTATTAAAATAATTGATTTTTTTTTTTTTTAATGATTTTTTTGGGGTAGATTAAATTAAATACTTTGCTACTAAATCTGTTTTTCTTTAGGTGCAGAGTGCGCCTACCTCAGAATCTTAACTTCGATCCCTGGAAATTAAAAGTATTATAGCTACAAAAAGCAGCTGAACTCTAAATTTGGCCTTTTTGATTAACACTAAGTTTGTAATACAGGGAATTGTATGTTTCATTTGGTTTTTTAAATTTATTTCAGATTAACTGAGACAAAACAGAAGATTGAGCAAACGGGGAGATAACTCCATGGCCTCGTCCGGTGAGGACAGCTGGTCATGTGATGTCTCCATATCGGCCAAGTACGATCACGTCGAGGTCAGTTTAATATTTTATTATCCACATGGTTCAAGATATACAGGAAAATATAACCAGTATGACACACGGGTGTCGTAATGATTTCATGTGCACAACGAATGACGTAATTTTGGGAAGTGACGTCATAACATAATGTGGCTTCCCCAGTTTTAGGTCTGTCTAATCACTTACCAAAGATCATTTCATCATTATTTTCTGGTTATGTTTGAAATGTTTTGTCATGGTTCTAGCTTGTTATTCATAAAAATAATATTATGGATACTATGGATAATAAAGAAATTATTACACTCGCGTGTGAATCATACTGATTTTATGAAATGAGTGTCAGGATTCTTGTATTACCCTCGCTCTCGCTCGGACAATCCAAGAATTCTGACATTCATTTCGTAAAATCAGTATGACACACAAGCTGATGTAATGGAACATAATTTTGTCGTGCGTTTATCAAGTTCAAAAGACTATTGCATGTCCAGCTATGTAGCATACATAAATGGTGGAAAATAAATGTTCACCTGATTCCCATTCCTAAAACTAGACCAAGTTAGAACAAACTAAACATGTTTAAAGGATGGCTCAATTGAAGTTGTGTCACATCGTGGTGGTGACAAAAGTTATGTCACCTCACTCATCTCGTTTTGTCTCTTTCTTTCTATGTGTTTCCCTTTCCCATCTGTCTTTGTCTCTCTCTCTCTCTATGTGTTTCCCTTTCCCATCTGTCTTTGTCTCTCTCTTTCTATGTGTTTCCCTTTCCCATCTGTCTTTGTCTCTCTCTCTCTCTCTCTCTCTCTCTCTCTCTCTCTCTCTCTCTCTCTCTCTCTCTCTCTCTCTCTCTCTCTCTCTATGTGTTTCCCTTTCCCATCTGTCTTTGTCTCTGTCTCTATCTCTTTGGTGGGATGTAGCCCACTGGCAGAGCACTCGCCTGATGTGCAGTCAGTCTGGGATCAATCCCTGCTAGAGGGCCCATTGGGATATTTCACATTCCAGACAGTGCGGTGCACAATTGGTATATAAAAGGCTATGGTATGTGCTACCCTGTTTGTGAGATGGTGCATATAAAAGATCCTTTGCTACTAATGGAAAAATGTAGCAGATTTCCTCTCTAAGACCTACCATATGTTTGATATCCAATAGCCTATGATTAATAAATCAGTGTGCTCTAGTGGTGTCGTTAAACAAAACAAACATTAACGTTTTTAACTCTGTTCCTGTGTCTTTCTCTCTTTCTCTCTCTTTCTCTTTTTCCCTCCCTCCCCTCTCTCTCTCTCTCTCTCTCTCTCTCTCTCTCTCGTCTCTCTCTCTCTCTCTCTATCTCTCTCTTTCACACTGTCTCTCTCTCTCTCTCTCTCTCTCTCACTGTCTCTCTCTCCCCACCTCCCTCTCTCTCTCTCTCTCTCTCTCTCTCTCTTCAATCGTCTCTCTCTCTCTTCTCTCTCTCTCTCTCTCTCTCTCTCTCTCTCTCTCTCTCTCTCTCTCTCATGTTTGTGTTGTGCATGTTTGTAAAAACACTATATTTATAGCCATTGTTCATTCACATTGTGTCAACCCAAACATTTTACAATAAAGTCTTTCAACCTGCTTTCAATGCATTCATTTGTCAGTTCAATGCTTGCCTCACTGTATTATTGCTTAATATTTGCTGCTGTTTTTGTTACCAAAAAAAATAAAAAAATCATCAATGCGTGGAAAATGTGGTATTATTAGAATTCCCTGTGTGTTAGTGTTTGTTTCAGAAAAGCTCTGATTGTTTTTAACATTCGATCTACTTCAGTAGTCACATGAGTGTGACCTAATTATCCACATTCATGTATAGTATGCTATTGTAACCTTGGATTGAAGTATGCGATAAACTAGTAAAGCAGGGTTTCTGCCAGAGGGTAAAACAGGTACATGTGTATAGCGCCATACCCAAATCTTTTGGCAGATGTTTTTTTTTTTTGAGTTACCCTTTTGACAAAACGAATTACTCTTATCATTACTGTATGATTTTCTTAACTCTAACCCTAACCTTAACCCCACTTTCTTTCTGGGGGAGGCCCCCTATATCCCCTGTTGAATGTGGTTGAATTCAATTCCATACCGCCATACACACAAATTTCTTTCTGGCAGAAACACTGTAGAGAGACATTAACTGTACATGTACATATATTACAAGACTATCATTAAGAAATACTTGTGGCAAATGAAGCATATTGATTGTCTATTCACACTGTGATAGATTCTATGAAGTACAATTCAATTCAATTCAGTTTATTGCATATTACCAAACACGCTGGTGTCAGCAAAGAGATAAAAAAAATCCAAAACATACAACATCTATAACAACAACAACAATTAATAATAATAACAATATTAATGTACATGCCAGACGGAGAAACAAAGTTTGTATTATATTAGTTTGTATTATATTTATAGGAATAAAGTATATTATAAAAATAAATGGTTAAAGTACCGGGTTCTTGGAAATAATTAAATTAAATTAGTGCCCCACTGATAGCTGGAACAAGAACTTTACGTTTAGAAATACAGCCGTCAATAAATGTTAATACATGGTTAAGAATTTCACTGTCACCATTATTGTATGACATAATAAATATAAATTGCTATGACAATAAGCTTGTTTTTAACTGTATTGTTAATATTAATTTACATGCAGTAATCTGCTTTGAAACAAATTAATGGAGCAATAAAACATTAGTTTTTTGTCAGTTTTACTGCAGCCTCTGTGTGCTGGAACATATACAGTGAAACCTCTCCAAACCAGAACCTCTCTATACAGGATACCAGGCTTAACCTCTAGACTACTGAATTCATTTTTGACAAAAACCATGTTGAGTGGGTACAAGTTAATAATTTTTACTCACATATATTCACTTAAATATTTTATAAATACATAAAATAAAGTTCATATTTGAATCGGTAAGTATTATTTTGTGGGTTTTTCTAATTTTTATGATATTTTAAATGAGTTAATGTTGATTAAAATTAGGCAAAAAATCGAAAAAGTCATGTTTATTTATGGGCATTTGTGGCCAGCTGTCCAGTATTTATGTCCGTTATTCCCAATAACAGTGATTTTCTAACAAATTTGGGGGTTTTAAGGAACTTCGATTCATATCCCAATATTTGGTAATTTTCATTGTTGGTAAAACTATCAAATTTATTATCAAATCAGCTGTCACAATCCGCTATCAATCTAAAAAAAAATGACCGTGATGTGCCGCCACTGTTGTCAAGCGAAAATATTTGCCGAATACCACTTTTTGAACTAAAAATTCCAAGGTATTTTCCACTGAAAAAGAAAAAACCTAAAGCAGCCGTAGTGTCAGTAACCATTTCCTGTTGTGTATTTCCTGTTGTGTATTTCCTGTATTACCGGTGAGTGTCGTGTGCAAAACAGCGGGAAATATGAATTTGGGAATGCAGTGTATACAGTGTACAGTATGTCGACTGGCGTGACATCGGGTGAGATATCTCGCCTGCACTATAGTCAGGTTAAAACTGGTGTCTGGTTTAGATCCCCTTAATAAGGTGGGTATCTGGTTTAGCAGGGTTTTACTGTACACTGACGTACAAGAAACAGTAACAATATACATGTACAGTCAAACTTGCCAAATTAAGAGGCCACCTCCATATAGCAGCAACCTGTACAGGCCTTCTAGAATTTTCTAAATATCCACTAGCCATGGGATCAGTGATTTTCAAAATCCACTTGTTATGGTTAAACACATCTACATTGTACTAGCCCTATTTCTGTATGTTCTGTAAATTTGTACCAAAAATACTACAAAATACCCCCCCCCCCCCTCCCCCATATGTCCAATGCATGTTATAATCACCATTAATAATTATTAACGTGCAATTTGTAATATGTTTATTTCAAAGTGCAAATACCGTTAACTATTCAAAATTTAATATATATTATTTAGTGTACTAGTTGTAGTTATTGAAAAATGCAAACTGTTACAGTCTGCAAAACTGGTATGAGTTTAAAACTTAACAATAGGTTTTTCTATGAATTTTAACTTTATTCATTTTGGAGTTACATATACTAATTCATAAGGTTCGTTTTGGACGTGAACAAACTATATATGGTTATTATTCAACAAACATTCAATGTTTGATTTTCACTATGCAGTTAAACTTTAATGCAATAATTGGAGGGCTAGTTGAATTTGAGAAGGGCCAGTAAAGATTTGCTTCAACTGACACTACTGGTGACCATGGTTTTTATGTTAATTTTCAACCCTGAAAATAGCTAGAGGTGTTAAACAACCAGATTATCCTTTTTACTGTGTTATAAGTAGATACGTGACAATATACCGGACAACAATCTTCACACCTTCAAGAATATTAGTACTCATTCATGTTGATATGGGAAGGGAGCTAGCCCAGTGGTGAAGTCCTCGCCTAATGCATCCGTGTCAGTTTAGGATCAATCCTCATCAGTGGTCCCATTGGGCCATTTCTCGTTCCAGCCAGTGCACCATAACTGGTATATCAACAGCCATGGTTTGTGCTGTCCTGTCGGTGGGATGGTGCATATAAAAGATCCCTTGCTGCTAATGGAAAAATGTAGCAAGTTTCTTCTCTAAGACTATTTCTGAATTACCATATGTTTGACATCCAATAGCCGATGATAATAAATTAATGTGCTCTAGTAATGTCGTTAAACAAAACAACCTAAGCTAAGACTATATCTCAGAATTACTAAATTTTATGATGTCCAATTAATAGCCAATGATTAATAAATCAGTGTGCTCTAGTGGTATCATTAAAGAAAATTAACTAACACTAACACTGTATATCAGAATTACCAAATGTTTGACGTCCAGCAGCTAATGATTAATAAATTAGTGTGCACTAGTGGTGTCGTTCAACAAAACAACTTTAACTTTTTCATTTTGACATCTTCAGTGTGATTAAATAAAAACAAATATTGTGACTGGAGAATGCATTTAATTATGTTTGAGCAAGTTTTCGTTGACATTTATAAGTTCTTCTGTAGCAACAATTAATGACAAAAAGTAGTAATTACATGAAGAGAAAAACTTGTAAGAGAATGAATTCCAAATTGTCAAATTAATGCTATTTCTCACCGTAGCCTGAGATGGCAACTGTTTTTTTGATTCTGAGTTTATGATGATTGATACATGTAGATGTGAATGCCTTGTATCTATGAAATTGTGTACAAGTGTATAGAATATGTTGGATCAGAAACTCTAACTGTTCTGCAATAAGTGGTGTGGTCTTCTCCAGCATTTTGCCACTATTCCCCAAAAAAACCGGTAAGATTCAACATCACATCATCCAATCATGAATGATTTGATTTTTGAAGCCTGAGCAAATGAATGATTTAAATTTTGAAGGCTGAGCAAATGAATGATTTAAATTTTGAAGGCTGATCTACCATTATCTATATAGTCCATGAGTCAATAGGGTTTATCGGTATCAATTCGGGGAATAAGGCTTATACTAAGGTATGCATATCTAGGGTTGGAAACTTATGTGATAGCATTGGAATAGTGGTAGTGTTTGAGTATTATCACCCTTTTCCAGACCCTACCCTAGAATAATCATTTTTAAAATACTACCAACACAAGGTAAAACAACCTAGTTCAACCTAGTGCTACTTTAGCATTGAGCAGGTCCTTGTCAATGACATTTGTCATACCGGTGGTAATGTTAAATAGCATTTCAGAAAGCTTTTAATAACATGTTGAAGTTGAAAATATTCGCATTGAGCAGGTCCTCGTCAGTGACATTTGTCATACCGGTGGTAATGTTAAATAGCATTTCAGAAAGCTTTTAATAACATGTTGAAGTTGAAAATATTCGCATTGAGCAGGTCCTTGTCAATGACATTTGTCATACCGGTGGTAATGTTAAATAGCATTTCAGAAAGCTTTTAATAACATGTTGAAGTTGAAAATATTCGCATTGAGCAGGTCCTCGTCAGTGACATTTGTCATACCAGTGGTAATGTTAAATAGCATTTCAGAAAGCTTTTAATAACATATTGAAGTTGAAAATATTAGCATTGAGCAGGTCCTCATCAGTGACATTTGTCATACCAGTGGTAATGTTAAATAGCATTTCAGAAAGCTTTTAATAATATGTTGAAGTTGAAAATATTAGCATTGAGCAGGTCCTCGTCAATGACATTTGTCATACCAGTGGTAATGTTAAATAGCATTTCAGAAAGCTTTTAATAACATGTTGAAGTTGAAAATATTAGCATTGGTAATACATACATTGCGGTGCATAAATTTGGAAAAATGCAGTATTTCAGTTTCCGAAATTTTTGTATCTATCATTTAGTTTTAAAATGTTAAAAGTTTTGGAATATATACAATTACACATGTTTGTGGCTATTTTATAGAGGAATCCAAATAAGTGAATATATTTTATGCAATTTGTATAGTACAATCAGTAGAACAAATGTTTTTACCCCTCCCACCAACGAAAAAACCCAACTTCTTGGTTATTTTTATAAATTGTATTTCATTTGCCTGCTACTGTTGAAGATATTCTTCTGACATGAACTAAATGTTTATAGTAACATGTTGTAATTATTGTAAACTGACCTCAGCAGTGTAGTGGTTAAGCCATCATACTTAGGTCTAGTAGGTATTGGGTCGAATCCCAATACCGGCTCCAAGCCAGAGTGAGTTTGACGACTCAATGGGTAGGTGTAAGGTCACTACGGTGAATTATCTCTCACTAACTACTAAACCCACTGTCTTAGACCAACAGCACAGATAGTTAAGATGTATGCCTTTGTATATTTAGTGTGTGTAGTATTGTGTTTGTATTGTGTTTGTATTGTGTTTGTGTGACCATCAACATAGGCCAGTATTCCATCTGGTGACTTTCCAGTTGTTCTCCTTAAGGGGCATTAATCTCATTGTCGCATGTGATCTAATCGTACTGTGAGAATACCTAAATTGGAATGACTTTACTCTTATATGGTGCAACTGATTGCATAATGAGAATGCCGCTTTAATATGGCTTTCTTCGTTAATGTAGTGATCTTGTCTGTTTTGTTACTTTCAGCTACTTTATACCAAAAATCTTTGCTGAAGTCTTATTTAAAAAAAAATTCATTTGGATTGACTCTTTCATGAATAAACGGGTTCTCTGTGCCCTGTGCCCAGTCAGTCTTATGTTTAAATTGAACACTCCTGCAAACTACATGACATCACACATTGTGGACATGACTACAAAATGGACTTGCAGTTTTATAGGTTCGCAGAAACTTTGGTGCTATATTTCATACAGGAATTGCTGTGATTTTGATTCAGAAACAAAAACTACTATTGGCTGGAAAATTTCGTCAAGAATGAAGTTCTGTTCTCAACATATGCAGGACATAAAATTTGATTTTTTCAAACAAACGATATGTCATTCGTGTGGTTTTAATGTTTGCACAAACGATTTTCTCCAGTGGTTCAGATACAAATGAAAAGGTTAACCGGTAACGGTTATCAAATGAGAATCTGAGATGAGCGATTTTCGTAGCTTTTCTCCAAATTCTTATCATAAATACTAAATTATTATTATTATTTGGTATGCTGGGACTAACTTGAAAGCTGCCATTTACATTTCAGCACACTACCCCATCGGTTCTGTTACAGGGTAGTACTTGTTGGCGCCAACCAATAGTCTGAACGAAACAGGGATTTCCCTGAAGCTTTGAGCTTTGAGCTTCCGGATCTGAACGGAAAGACCCGAAGTTCTGCGAATCCTCGATCGATCTAATCGATGCTGCAACTCAGTGTTTTATCATGTTCTAATTTCCACTTCGTTATTTTAAAGTCCCTTATTGAACGTACTATTTTCTTCGCTCTGCTGACTTTGTAATTGACCGCGATGTCGAGTTCAAACAGATACATTTTTTTTTTCTCACACCTGCAATGCTAGGCCCGTTCTCTTATTATTTTATTCCAAAAATAGTTATATTACCATAGCCAAAATATGTCAGTTTACCTTTTCTGACGAGCAATTATAGTTTTTGCACGAACAATCAATCCGTTGTTCGTGTCGATATTGGTTTTGCATAACTGACAGACGAACGACGACAAAATTGTTCGTGCCAAATTTTATGCCCTGCATATGACTGACATGTGGTGACCTTGCAGTCACCTAAACAACCACTGTGGACTTATTGTGATGCCTGTGAATTAAAGCACAACATTGAATTTCAGAAAAATGGAGCATGTTGGTACAAATGTATGAACATTTGATAGTTACATTTCTTGTAAATGCCATTGGCATTTGTTGGAAGACGAAAGATTAAATAAGTGACATGTTTAAGACAACCTTTAGATCAGCTCAGGCTGGTGTTAAGGTAATTAGTTATCAAGATCTGAAGGTTTTTCTTTGGACTCATTAACTATTCTCCCTGTTATTTTCTTTTAGCTCTTTTTTGATAGACAGATAGTTTTTGTCTTGACTTAAAGGGAAAGGGGTAATCCATTTTAGCTATAATAATACTGAACCAGGCATTACAACAAAATACATATTGATTATGTTTTGCATGATTTATGTAGTAACCAGTGCATTGTTGAAAATAAACAGGATTCTTGTAAGATATTTGGGGTGAAAGTAAAACTACGCACAACTGATGGTCAACACTTACTTTATGCATCAAGTCTTAACAGGAAATGGTGTAATCCATTTTGGTTATAATGACACTGTGAACCAAGCATTATAACAACCAGGGTTTTATTTCTAAAATTGGACTTGACACCCATGGCTTTGACATTGGGATGTTTGGCGTTATTTTACCAAAAATTGGGAATTTTCAGTTTCATTTCAAAAACATTTTATTAAGGTAAGTTAGAATTAAAAAAGTAATTCTGTACATGTACAAATGTTTATTCAAATAAATATATCGATTGTACATTGGGGAGGGAAGGTTTGTCAAGAGAATGAGATTTACATTCAGATTGGGAATTTTTTACTCCAAAATTGGGAATAAAAAATGACATAGTCTCTGTAGAATGGTGGGGAATGGTGCCCATTACCGGAGTCTAGAAACATCTATAGGTGATAAAACCCTGACAACTTCAACAAAACACATATTGAAAATGTTTTGCATTGTTTAAATGTACATACATGTAATAACAAGCACATTGTGAAAGGTAATAAATAAGATTCCTACAAGCAAAGTCAAACTATATGGAGCACTGTTTGCCACATCTTCCGAATTTTATTCATCGGAAGGAATGGTGGATGTGACATAGACCAGTGGTCAAGTGTTCGCTTGATGTGCGGTCTAAGGTCGATCCCCATCGGTGGGCCCATTGGGTTATTTCTCGTCTTATATAGCCAGTGCACCACGGCTAATTTATCAAAAGCTGTGGTATGTGCTATCCTGTCTGGGATGGTGTATATAAAAGATCCCTTGCTGCTAATGGGAGAAATATGGTGGGTTTTCTCTGAGATTATATGGCAAAATGACCAAATGCTTGACATCCTTTAGCTGATTCAGTGTGCTCTAGTGATGTAGTTAAACAAAGCAAAGTTAACTGAAGGAGAGGAATGATAGGCACTGACCATGGTGGTTTATAATGGTTAAACTGTCAGACATAAGGCTGGTAGGTACTGGGTTTGTACACTCATATTATTGTATCGATCCCTATCAGCGAACCCACTGGGCTATTTCTCATTCCAGCCAGTGCACCACGAATGGTATATCAAAAGCTGTGGTATGTGCTATCCTGTCTGTGGGATGGTGCATATAAAAGATCCCTTGCTACTAATGGAAAAATGTAGCAGGTTTCCTCTCTCAGATTGTATGTGAAAATGACCAAATGTTTGACATCCAATAGTCGATGATTAATAAATCAATGTACTCTTTCTTTTTATATGCCCATCTGTTGATACCAGTCCTTATTACATAATGGGGATGGGGCGGGATGCCCAGTGGTAAAGTGCTTGCTTCATGGACAGTCAGTCTAGAATTGATCCCCATCGTTGGGCCCATTGGGCTATTTCTCGTTCCATCCAGTGCACAACAACTGGTATATAAAAGGCTATGGTATGTGCTATCATGTCTGTGGGATAGTGCATATTTGTGATGGTATTTGCTACATGTATCTTTATATGCAGTTGTAGAAAAAAGATCTCTTATTTATGTTTTAGAGTGATTTATCGTATTTAATTTACTGTAATGTTTGCAGGGTGTGATGTCTAATGTGGTTAGTACAGGAGCATAGCTAGGATCAAACCATCTTGGTGGGCCAGTTACCTGTATTAATTTTTTCCTGTTCCAACCCAGGTTCCCACAGCTAGGATATTAAAGGTCATGAATTGATGTGGTACTGTATCTGATTTATTAGAAAGTGCATATTAACCCTTATTCTGCACTATTGCTTGAATAAAATTTAAAGAATTTTAACTTGAATATTAAAACCTCTCAAAACTGGACACTATGAACCGGAATTCTCTCAAAACCAGATGCTTTTCATTGTTCCTCTTTAAATATCAGTACATAGCAGAATTTCTGTAAACGAGATACCCAGTACCCCTTAAAACTGGACTTTTTACTTGGTCCCAGTGATGTCCGGTTTAGAGGGATTTTAATGTATTATACATTTCTAGTAATATTATTTAAATCTGTTGACTTTTAACATGACATTACACACACATACACACACACACACACACACACACACACACACACACACACACACACACACACACCGTGATGATCCAATGGCATTATAACATTTTGTAGTCAGTTGTATTATTTATATCACCATGTCAACAGCTGCAACTTTAATAGCAATTAATAAAACTTTAAAATTATAACTTTTTTTCAATTTAACAATCATATTGCTTTATTTAGATAAAAATTAAGTAGACATACCTTTTTTTCAATTTAACAACCATATTGCTTTATTTAGATAAAAATTAAGTAGACATACCTTTTTTCTTTCTGAAAATATTGCACATACATTCTACCATCAACAAATGTTTGCACTTATCAACATAATTATGTCCAACATTAACTTGAGACTGGAAATATTTATGCTTTCTGTTATTTTATATATATTCTTCAAATTACAGCTGATTTAAAAAAAAGAGTATGCCCATTCATTTCCTGTTATTTTCTAATGGAAATGATTAATTCTGTTATGATGGTAACCAATTCAAAACTTGGAAACATTTCCCCATAAAATATCAGTTTTTCAAATGAATTTGAGTTCAGTTATATAGTGACGGGAAAAGTATATTGTTGCTGTAGAAAAGAAGGCTGAAAATATTTCTGTTACCATCCTAAGCATTATAACCATTGCAGATGTGAATAGCAAAACATTAACATATGATCAAGGCCGTACTTCCACACAAATGCAAATTCAAATGGGCATTTGGCAAAATAGTGGATGATTCCATGAATCTCTATCTAGTGCCCCGTCTATAGGAGGACAGTCATTCCAGAGGGGATCCTTCACTGGAGATTTCATCCATCTTGCATCATCACAGAGGACTGCCACTCCCAGACTAGTTTACTAAATCAAAACTAGCATCAGGCATAGCGTATTAGAATAGGTACAACTAGGAAGCTCTTTTGCCATAAAATATCAATTTCTCATGAGTTTATTTGAGTAAAAACAATGAACAATCTTCTGTCTTCTCAGTATGATTATTTCTGTTACCATGATAACTGTTGCAAAACTAGGAAACTATTTTTTTCCAGTTTGAGTTTATTTGAGTACAAATCAACATATACATGTAGTGATACAACAATCCTTTACCTGCAGAAAAGACATGTGAAAATTATTCATTCTGTTACCACGGCAACAAATTCAAAACTAGGAAAAGACATTTTTCATAAAATATCACTTTCAAATGAGTTTATTTCAGTGAAACAAAAAATCAATGTATATACTGATGTCACAATATTCTGCCGGTACAGAAGATGGGTGAAAATTAATTCTTTTACCATGGTAACCAATTCAAAACTAGGAAACATATTTTTGCCACAAACTAGTGTTTTCAGATGAGTTTGAGTAAAAATCAATATATGATGATGTAATAATTAATCTTCAGCTTACAGAAGAAAAAGGCTTGTAATATAACACCACTTGTCTTTGTGTCCATCCAGTCATGTTTGTGTCCACTATTTTATTTGAAGTATTTTTTGTTTGAACCAGTTGATGAATTAAATCTGTTTCACCATATGGCATTCATAACAGGGCGGGGAGAATGTACATATAGATATAGAGAGAGCTGAACTAGTTTTAGGAGGATTGTTAGGTCAGAAATTATATTATATTATATTAGATCCTTGAACCGTCAAGTTGGCCTGTTCCAAATGCTTTCTAATGATGTCATTAGCTTCCCTGGGTGTTATTTTCATTTGATCCCGGAAAATGAATGTAATTAACCAATCACAATACAGAACACACTCGCCATCAGTTTACAATATAACTTAACATCTACAGAAGTAGTATAAAGGTATAAATCTATAGTCCGTCGTCTTACATCAAACCAAACTGAAATTATTTACAAAAACTATTGATGTAGGAGGATGAGACGTACTATAGCAAAGTGTACACATTTTTTATCTACAAACTCAAGTTCGCCAAAAGAAAAATCAAGGCGAGCTGAAGATCACTGTCCTAAAATGTTTATTGCAAAGCGATCAATTTGCCACTTCTTAAAATTTTCCAAAAGTGTGTGGAGGGGAGATAGGTTGATCTTAAAACTTTCCAAGAGAGTGTGGAGGGGAGCTGGGTTGATCTTAAAACTTTCCAAGAGAGTGTGGCGGGGAGCTAGGTTGATCTTAAAACTTTCCAAGAGACACTGGAGGGGAGCTAGGTTGATCTTAAAACTTTCCAAGAGAGTGTGGAGGGGAGCTAGATTGATTTTAAAACTTTCCAAGAGAGTGTTGCGGGGAGCTCGGTTGATCGTAAAACTTTCCAAGAGAGAGTGAAGGGTAGCTTGGTTGATCTTAAAACTTTCCAAGAGAGTGTGGTGGGGAACTAGGTTGATCTTAAAATTTTCCAAGAGAGAGTGGAGGGGAGCTGGGTTGATCTTAAAACTTTCCAAGAGAATGTGGAGGGGAGCTAGGCTGATCTTAAAACTTTCCAAGAGACACTTGAGGGGACCTAAGTTGATCTTAAAACTTTCCAAGAGAGTGGAGGAGACCTAGGTTAATCTTAAAACTTTCCAAGAGAGAGTGGAGGGGAGCTGGGTTGATCTTAAAACTTTCCAAGGGAGTGGAGGGGAGCTGGATTGATCTTACAACTTTCCAAGAGAATGGAGTGGAGCTGGGTTAATCTTAAAACTTTCCAAGAGAATGGAGTGGAGCTGGGTTGATCATAAACTTTCCAAGAGAGTGGAGGGAAGCTTGGTTGTTCTTAAAACTTTCCAAGAGACTGGAGGGGAGCTCAGTTAATCATAAACTTTCCAAGGGAGTGGAGGGAAGCTTGGTTGATCTTAAAACTTTCCAAGAGAGTGGAGGGGAGCTAGGTTGATCTTAAAACTTTCCAAGAGACACTGGAGGGGAGCTAGGTTGATCTTAAAACTTTCCAAGAGAGTGTGGAGGGGAGCTAGATTGATTTTAAAACTTTCCAAGAGAGTGTGGTGGGGAGCTCGGTTGATCGTAAAACTTTCCAAGAGAGAGTGAAGGGTAGCTTGGTTGATCTTAAAACTTTACAAGAGAGTGTGGTGGGGAACTAGGTTGATCTTAAAATTTTCCAAGAGAGAGTGGAGGGGAGCTGGGTTGATCTTAAAACTTTCCAAGAGAATGTGAAGGGGAGCTAGGCTGATCTTAAAACTTTCCAAGAGACACTGGAGGGGACCTAAGTTGATCTTAAAACTTTCCAAGAGAGTGGAGGAGACCTAGGTTAATCTTAAAACTTTCCAAGAGAGAGTGGAGGGGAGCTGGGTTGATCTTAAAACTTTTTAAGAGAGAGTGAAGGGGAGCTGGATTGATCTTAAAACTTTCCAAGAGAGTGGAGTGGAGCTGGGTTGATCTTAAAACTTTCCAAGGGAGTGGAGGGGAGCTGAATTGATCTTACAACTTTCCAAGAGAATGGAGTGGAGCTGGGTTAATCTTAAAACTTTCCAAGAGAATGGAGTGGAGCTGGGTTGATCATAAACTTTCCAAGAGAGTGGAGGGAAGCTTGGTTGTTCTTAAAACTTTCCAAGAGACTGGAGGGGAGCTCAGTTAATCATAAACTTTCCAAGGGAGTGGAGGGAAGCTTGGTTGATCTTAAAACTTTCCAAGAGAGTGGAGGGAAGTTTGGTTGATCTTAAAACTTTCCAAGAGCGTGGAGAGGAGCTAGGTTGATCTTAAACTTTCCAAGAGAGTGGAGGGGAGCTGGGTTGATCTTAAAACTTTCCAAGAGAGTGGAGGGAAGCTTGGTTGATCTTAAACCTTTCCAAGAGAGTGTGGAGGGGAGCTGGGTTGATCTTAAAATTTCCAAGAGAGTGGAGGGGAGCTGGGTTGATCATAAACTTTCCAAGAGAGTGTGGAGGGGAGCTGGGTTGATCTTAAAACTTTCTAAGAGAGTGGAGGGGAGCTGGGTTGATCATAAACTTTCCAAGAGAGTATGGAGGGGAGCTGGGCTGATCACTCACCTTTTCTGACAAAGACTGCAAAATCATTTGGGAATTGTTTCATACATCTTGCTCCTGCTCGGGAAGTAAAATAATTTCCAAACTTATTCCATAAATTTTGTTTACTAGCTAACACATATAATAATTATTGTAATCAACAGCATACTGTACTTGTTTCCATAGAAAACTGTTTAAATATTAATACTGGTAATACCCCCATCACAATACCCCATCACATTTAGGTGTTTAAGACACATAGTTTATTGTGACGTGTAGTTTATTGACAGTTTAATGACAATCTTCAAGATATCCACCGTGTAATTCTATTTCAAGATATAATTGTGATGACTGCATATAGTGTACACCATTTTGATATCTCATTTAGGAAGATGATAAAATATTATGTAGGTTTCTTGCACCGGTGACATCAGCCAGTGACGTCAGCTTCATTCTCTCAGCAGGCTTCTAGTTCGTGATATTTGATTCAGTTGCATTTTCCATTAATACTCTAAAAACCTGTGCCATAGTTTGAATCCAGCTGTTAATTGTCAGCGGCACCTGACGTATGTGCATATGTCCTCACGCTGAGAATTACAAATCACTGGGTGCAATTTGCTAATTAATCAATGCGTATTTGTTGACCACATGGTTTCGTTTTCTGTGTGCCACATTTTGGTGGAGTGTGATCATCTCAAGCCGACAAGAAATGATATATTTGGCAAGAGAAATGCTTTGGAATCTTTTAAATTCCATCCAGAATTAATTGTAAAGTTTTAAAACACTTTAACTTCTATACAAAGTGTTAAAATATACATACCTTGATTTTATGTACTAGTATTGTATTATACTTTTCCCCCACAGCTCCTGACACTGGTTTTGCATAAATATATATAAATAATATTTTCATATACTTACCATTTGTGACACCCAATAGCCGATGTGTATTTTTGTGCTGGGATGTCATTAAACATGCATTAATTCATTCATTCTAAGTTTTGTTTTCTTTCTGTCTGCTCATGCATCTATAATTCAGTTCGTTTAAAATGGCATCGATGAATTACATGTATCTTGAAATTTAATGGACAGATTGCAGATCTCGATGTGAAAAGATTGAGGTGAACATGGCTGTTGAATATTCACTGCAGCCCTCGAAATTCAGTTAAAGTTTGTTTTGTTTAACAACACCACTAGAGCACATTGATTTGTTAATTATCAGCTATTGGATGTCAAACATTTGGTAATTTTTACATATAGTCTTAGAGAGAAAACCCGCTAAATTTTTCCATTAGTAGCAAGGGATCTTTTGTATGCACCATCATCCCACAGACATGATATTACATACCACTGTCTTTAATATATCAATCATTGTGCACTGGCTGGAATGAGAAATAGGCCAATTAATGGGCCCATTGACGGGGATCGATCCTAAACCGACTGCACATCAGGCTTTACCACTGGACAGATAATCTTGTTGAAGTAGTACTAGTCAAATATTACCAAATGTTTGACATTCAGTAGCCAATGATAAATAAACCAATGTGCTCTAGTGGTGGTGTTAAACAAAATGAACTTTTAACTTTTCATTTCCACACATCTTTGGATTTAAAAAGTAAAAGTTTATCATATTTTAGGTTTAAATAGTCATTAACATACTTATTCAACCTACTGAGCTAGCACAACAACAATGCTATATAACCCCGATTGCAGAATTATCTCCCCTTGCTGGATGTATATACTAGTAGTACACCTACACATGGACAGACTGCTTATCCTCGTTTCTGATTCTGATATTAATTAATAACATTTTATATGCACCATGTTTATTAATAATAATATAAACAATGTAGGCAGCTGTTTGCACTGCCGCCCACCCACCTCTACTCTTCTGACTTACAATTATAAACCTATGTGTGTTCAGAAGATATAGCCACCTGCTGTATTAAATAGAGCATGCATGCAGCATCCTACAGTCAAAGATAATTATTTCTCCCATTCCTAGCTAAGCAAGACAGACCCATTCAGGGCTTTTTGAATTTTTATAAAATCCACTAGCCATGGGATCAGTGATTTTTTAAATTTACTAGCCACAATTAAAAATTCACTAGCCCTAAGTTAATACAATTTTACTAAATAATAATAATCAGATATGTCACCTAAAGATGGTAATAGGGCTTAAATACACTAACGTTTGGGGTTGGGGGAATGATATTCATATTTACAAAATAGATTTAACTGCAACATTTGACAAAAAAAATTCACTAGCCATTGGGCATGGCAATAGTAGTTATTAACTAGCCCCACCTTGAATATCACTAGCCGTGGGAGTCGGGCTACCATAATCTAGAAGCCCTGCCCATTTCATGACTTCAGCCCATACAGAATAAATCTGTCTCCTAACCCTAGCTCAGCAAGACGGACCCATTCCATGATGTCAGCCCATATGGAAGAAATCTTTCTCCCATCCCTAGCCATACAAGACGGACCCATTCCATGACGTCGGCCCATATGGAAGAAATCTTTCTCCCATCCCTAGCCATACAAGACGGACCCATTCCACGACGTCGGCCCATATGGAAGAAATCTTTCTCCCATCCCTAGCCATACAAGACGGACCCATTCCACGACGTCGGCCCATATGGAAGAAATCTTTCTCCCATCCCTAGCCATACAAGACGGACCCATTCCACGACGTCGGCCCATATGGAAGAAATCTTTCTCCCATCCCTAGCCATACAAGACGGACCCATTCCACGACGTCGGCCCATATGGAAGAAATCTTTCTCCCATCCCTAGCCATACAAGACGGACCCATTCCACGACGTCGGCCCATATGGAAGAAATCTTTCTCCCATCCCTAGCCATACAAGACGGACCCATTCCACGACGTCGGCCCATATGGAAGAAATCTTTCTCCCATCCCTAGCCATACAAGACGGACCCATTCCACGACGTCGGCCCATATGGAAGAAATCTTTCTCCCATCCCTAGCCATACAAGACGGACCCATTCCACGACGTCGGCCCATATGGAAGAAATCTTTCTCCCATCCCTAGCCATACAAGACGGACCCATTCCACGACGTCGGCCCATATGGAAGAAATCTTTCTCCCATCCCTAGCCATACAAGACGGACCCATTCCACGACGTCGGCCCATATGGAAGAAATCTTTCTCCCATCCCTAGCCATACAAGACGGACCCATTCCACGACGTCGGCCCATATGGAAGAAATCTTTCTCCCATCCCTAGCCATACAAGACGGACCCATTCCACGACGTCGGCCCATATGGAAGAAATCTTTCTCCCATCCCTAGCCATACAAGACGGACCCATTCCACGACGTCGGCCCATATGGAAGAAATCTTTCTCCCATCCCTAGCCATACAAGACGGACCCATTCCACGACGTCGGCCCATATGGAAGAAATCTTTCTCCCATCCCTAGCCATACAAGACGGACCCATTCCACGACGTCGGCCCATATGGAAGAAATCTTTCTCCCATCCCTAGCCATACAAGACGGACCCATTCCACGACGTCGGCCCATATGGAAGAAATCTTTCTCCCATCCCTAGCCATACAAGACGGACCCATTCCACGACGTCGGCCCATATGGAAGAAATCTTTCTCCCATCCCTAGCCATACAAGACGGACCCATTCCACGACGTCGGCCCATATGGAAGAAATCTTTCTCCCATCCCTAGCCATACAAGACGGACCCATTCCACGACGTCGGCCCATATGGAAGAAATCTTTCTCCCATCCCTAGCCATACAAGACGGACCCATTCCACGACGTCGGCCCATATGGAAGAAATCTTTCTCCCATCCCTAGCCATACAAGACAGACCCATTCCACGACGTCGGCCCATATGGAAGAAATCTTTCTCCCATCCCTAGCCATACAAGACAGACCCATTCCATGACGTCAGCCCATATGGTCATTCACAAAACATGTCTCAATATTAATCCTGTTTACAGTACCTATGAATCTTTTATTGAATAATACATTTCAGAATACAATAAATGTTTTATAACAGTTGTTGAACCACAAATGAAACTTATGAACATTGCAGTCATACAGAAAAGAGGAATTTCATGTTGTTACAAACCCGTTGGTGAGAATGCCATTAGTTCATTTTTTATAACACATACTAATAACACACATGAGTGATAACAATTTAAAGACATACAACTGGCTGCTCCTAAATGATAACCAGGTCGCCACTGCCATTCTGTCCAATGGAAAAAAAAAGAAACACAATCAAAATAGAGTATTCTGTGATATGCATAAGGTAACTACCGGTACAAATGCTATAAGACCATAAATAAGTTTTCGTTGGAGAAGACGTTTAAATTTAGTTTAAACCAGGTTTTCGAAGATATGTAGCAAATAGAATACTACATTCATGTCATTAGATATCAGTTATCTTACAACTCATTGTTTAAAAACATATCGAACTCACTTTCGCTCATTTGATACATTCTAAAACAACTCGTTGTAAGATAAATGGTATCAAACGGCCACTCATGTAGTATTCTATATTCAGTAAACAGTAAAAGAAACTGCTGAATAAAATGATAGTGAGAAAGTGTTAATTATTATTAGGCATCGAAATCAACAAGGAGTCTGGTAATCCATGTACATAAAATACAGACCCGGGCCACGTTCCACGAAGCGATCATAGTCCTAAGATCACTAACTGCACAGACAACATATGCACTTAAGGTGATCTTAATGCTAAGATCACTTTGTGGAACAGGGCCCTGGTAACCTATAGGTTAGCATACATTTGTGTTCCCATTAAAATCACTATAAAATGCATATCCCTTCACAGACAAACTGATGTGTTCTTATTCATTCAAGTCACTGCTCTCTCCACTGATACTGTGTGTGTATCTGACTGATACTGTGTGTGTATCTGACTGATACTGTGTGTGTATCTGATACGGTGTGTGTATCTGACTGATACTGTGTGTGTATCTGACTGATACTGTATGTGTATCTGACTGATACTGTGTGTGTATCTGATACAGTGTGTGTATCTGACTGATACTGTGTGTGTATCTGACTGATACTGTGTGTGTATCTGACTAATACTGTGTGTGTATCTGACTGATACTGTGTGTGTATCTGATACGGTGTGTGTATCTGACTGATACGGTGTGTGTATCTGACTGATACTGTGTGTGTATCTGACTGATACTGTGTGTGTATCTGACTGATACTGTGGGTGTATCTGACTGATACTGTGTGTGTATCTGATACAGTGTGTGTATCTGACTGATACGGTGTGTGTATCTGACTGATACTGTGGGTGTATCTGACTGATACTGTGTGTGTATCTGACTTATACTGTGTGTGTATCTGATACGGTGTGTGTTCTGACTGATACTCTGTGTGTATCTGACTGATACGGTGTGTGTTCTGACTGATACGGTGTGTGTTCTGACTGATACTATGTGTGTGTTCTGACTGATACGGTGTGTGTATCTGACTGATACTGTGGGTGTATCTGACTAATACTGTGTGTGTATCTGATACTGTGTGTGTATCTGATACTGTGTGTGTATCTGACTGATACTGTGTGTGTATCTGACTGATACTGTGTGTATCTGACTGATACTGTGTGTATCTGACTGATACTGTGTGTATCTGACTGATACTGATAACATAAATAATAAAGCACAGTAAATAATTTTGATGGTTATTAAGTGAAACTTGACTGAATGCATCTTAAAATATAGAAAAGTATTTCAGTTATGTACGTTTGTAGAAAATGTGGTGTACCATTTAAAAAAAGAGAAAGACTGACCTTAGATCTAGAGTAGATGTCAATGTATAGCTGTTACTATTATTAGCTCTGGGATATTCCAGATGTAATGACATGGGGTTGAAGCGGGGCACAGTTAACACTGTGAAATATTCATCTCTTTATTTATTTTAATTTTTATTAACTAAAGGGCATGCATGCCACACCGAAAAACACTCCTACCAAAATTGTTAATGGTGTTAATTTTTTAGCGACATCATCACTTGATCACCCAGCAACCTGTTTTCACACTGCCTTCGTGGCATTAAAATTGTAGATATTGTAGAAAGCATATTGCCAAGGTGTAGAGAAGCTGAGAATTGTCCACAAAGTGTCTGCTGCTGCAAACCAATCTGCTTTCCAGAAATTGTAGCTTTGTTATCCTCAAGGTGTAAAACAACTTTTGCCACTTTCCAAGAATAATGGTATGTTACTTTGAAGGAGATCTGTAGTTACTGTGCGTATTCTATATATTTTTTCCAGGATCAAGAATTTCCAGATGTAGCATGGAATATTGAGCTGAGGGAGATATGCTCTGTGGGTATGCTATTTCCATACCCCAGAGTTAGGTAGCAGTGTTTCCACACTTTGGTTTGGTGATGCTTTCTCTTGAACGTCTTTCATCACAGAGTAGCTGCATCAGTTGTAGAAATGACCCTTGTGCTTGCTTCCATGCAGTGAAATCTTCACATTGACCTCCTTGTATGGTTCATCAGCAGTTCCAAGCTAGCTTCAGTGTTACTCATCTGTGGCACTTTCACAAATACATTGAATTCTCTTTAATGTTGTCCACCATCACCAATTGTCCTGTTGTGTCATATTCAGTTACAACATGAACATCTGGTAATCCGAGTCTATCTCTGGATACAGTTCATTATACAATGTTTGCTGGTTGATCTGATTGTGATTTACATATAATTATTTGTATAACCTAATGGTGATAAAAACCCAACAGTCTTTGCCTTTGATGTAGAAATCCACCTCATTGCCTGGCTCGATTACTTAACGAATATCAGGAATCATGAGCATCTCTGCTTCTTCCTGTGTACTGTATATAGGATGGTATTTTAGTACATATTTTGTTGTGTTTGTGACTAACTAGTGTTTTACATCAGTAAATAACTTTATCTGCCAGATGTATTATCAGATGATCCTTTGTATATCTAATTGATGTCATTGATGATGTCATTGATAGGAGTAGGATTTGGTTTGTGTCATTGTCACAGGCTAGCCTATGATAGCTTCTAAAATATGTGGCCTGGTTAGTGGAAATATCTAATGTCATATTTCATAAATATTACTCTGTGTTAAAAAAATACATCTTACATGTACACTCATGTAACCATCTAATAGTGAACCGGTGTATGCAGAAAACAACATGTAAGGTAGGCCCTCCAGTGTTCGAGATTAAATGTTTTGGACAGTATCCCAGTTGGATACTAACATTTCAAAATCTGGTATCCCACCTGATAATTTAGGAGGATATATTTGTACCTGTGTTGTTGGAGGTGCAAGCTGCACCAATGGCTGTGATAGAACTGATCAGATGCTGTGGTATCAGTAAGTGTTCAGGTAGATTAACCTGTAAGGAATACAACCTGTAATGTACAGAACTCTACAAGTGGTGATGATTGCTGCAATACACATGCCATTACAGACGAAGTAGATGCCTAATCAGGAGTCACAATTAAAAATAATTAGTTTAGTCAATTTTCAAATACATGTATGTTGGGTATTTCTTTGGAAACTAAATTTTGTAACCACTTTGTATAAAAATTAGCAATTGACTAATTTGGAATGAGCAGGGTGAGCCCTGCTAATGTGTCATTAGTTTAAAATCTAGAACATGAAAGTCAATAGTAATGCAATATTTTAATTATTTGACATAAAATGTATGTGGACTAGGAGGAAAATTATTTTCAAATTATTAAATTGCTGGCCATTTTTGAATTTCCATATGGCTGCCATTTTGAATTATAATGTGGTTGCCATGACTGGAGGATGGTTATAAAAGTGTCACTCACCCTTTAATTCATTGATCATAGTAATGTACAGACAAAAATAATTGTGCTTCTACCTTAACCAGGAGTTAAGATATATGAAAAATACATTAAAATGATGGCCATTTTTAATTTCAAGATGGTTGCCATGATTGGATGACTATAAAAATGTACATAAACAAAAAAAAAAGGTGTTTCTATGTTAACCAAGAATTGAGATATATGGAAAAATATATTAAAATGGAGGCCATTTTTAATTCCAAGATAGATGCCTAGGTGAAATAACAATTTTCTTTTTAACAAATTCATTCACTGGGCTCAAATGTAACAGATACCTAAATTGTTGTTGTGGATCAACTGTAAGTAAAGATATATATATGTAAGAATATTTAAATGGTGGCCATTTTGAATTTCAAGATGGCTGTCATGCCCAAATGACTAAATAAAATGTTATCAGACTTCATAAATTTAAATAAACACAAGAATTGTGTTTCAATGTTAACTGTGAGTCAAAATATATGTAAAATATCCTAAAATGATGGCCATTTTGAATTTCAAGATGGCCACCATGATCTAATGACTGAAAAAATGCTACCAATGGATTTTTAATTCTGAATAGTCTTAAGAATGAAAAGAAATACATTTTACTGACTTCAACCAAAACAAAACAAAATGCAAATGTACATAACTGCCTGGACTATTAATGAATATAAAAAAGATACTTAAAGTTTTTTAATAAATAAGATTCGATATATGATATATTAACATGTAAACCTAGAATGAATTATTTGCTTATACTCCCAGTTATCAAAACCCAGTATTATCATACATAAGCAGATTGTATAACAGTGATTTGGATTGGATGAAAATGGATAAAATATCAAGATTATTATACGAGCTTGTGTGTCATACTGATTTTATGAAACAAGTGCCAAGATTCTTGTGGTGCCCAAGCAAATAATGAAATATAGATATAGATATAGATAAAGATATATATATATAGATAGATAGATATAGATATATATATATATATATATATATATATATAGATAGATATAATGCGTTGTTAAATAAAAACATTTCCTTCCTTCCTTTAACGATTAAGATCTTCTATGCAAAGAAGTCTGAATTAGTTATATAATACATTGGTTTCTGACTGAAACATCATGGACATCAGTGGTATCGGACATCCACTTTGTCAGTTTATTTGCGATAATTGCCGAATGTATAAAACATGAAAGTTAATTATCTCCTATATATTTTCGGGTGAAGATCGTATGGCCTTGAATGTTTTTCATCAAACACCAAGTTTTATAGAAGGTATTATCGGTATGTGTATATTATATCCATTTTTTACACAAAGAGTTTGTATCCTCATTAAAAAATCATCAAATCATCATCTCGCTGCCATTTGACATCTACGTTAGTGGCTTGCAACTGCCTCGTACCAATTGTAAATTTTCACCATAATTTACAACAATAGTAAGCCATGCCACATTGTGGAATGGGATGGTGATCGTAGAAAACAGTTAAGTTCATGATGGTAGATATTTATGGCGAAAGTAGTGCTACGGTACGTTCGAAGCGTGTTTGACATGTTTACACTCAGATGTCCGAATAATATTTATTTCTAGTAATATTAACAGATGGGATTGGTCAATAGTCCAGCAGCTAAACCGAACAATTGTTTGCTTTTTCAGGAACGTATCAAACATGGCACAGGTGTTCTATGGCATAGTGAAGTCAATTTAAAAATGGGACACAAAATGAAAAATTACTAACCCCTGGTGGCCGCCATCAGCAATCATTTAAATTTAAGGTGCTATGCATCTGCTGGTGTATATACAAATAGGTCATATGTCTGCCATATTGGATTTACATGTAATGGTAGCTGCCATATATAAACATTTTCAATGAATATTTAAAAATCGAAGCCAGATACAACCATTATTCCAAAGATCATACAAATATTTTAGATACCAATAACACTAATGGTTTATGTAAAAAGTATGTCATATGTTCACCATATTGTATTTAAAGATTGTCACCATATATAAACATTTTCAATGAATATATTGTGCTAGCAGAGATGCTTTTAAATGAGTGGATTTGACCATACTTTATTTTCATCAAAACTTAAATGTCAAGTGTTTGAGATGTGAAGTGACCAGGCCAGCAGGCCCCTGCAGAGGCTCTGGGTTTGTTGCATGTCCCACG
Source organism: Gigantopelta aegis (assembly GCF_016097555.1). Classification (NCBI taxonomy): domain Eukaryota; kingdom Metazoa; phylum Mollusca; class Gastropoda; order Neomphalida; family Peltospiridae; genus Gigantopelta; species Gigantopelta aegis. The sequence continues at coordinate 11,893,702 of NC_054708.1, read as the reverse complement.
CACTTCATCTATGTAAGATATCAATCTACAAATACTGTGGTACAATGTGAATGAATTATTTTTGGTATTTTGCACCGACTAGGTTTTTTTCTTTGATAATTATACCTGTTGTACAAATTACTTATGCATTTAGTTTTTTGTCATCAAATTCTCATGTGCCACTTTCGCTAACAGTTACGTGAAGTATTATTGCGTTTAATAGTAAAGATATGACCTGATTTCTCAAATCGAAAGGTACAGGTTACCTTGTATGTTGTCCCACTTCACATACCACAGAAAAAATACATGACTTTAACACTGTGTGCATCTGTTTCATTGTTTGAAGTGGCGACAGCGGGTTTCCTCTCTCAGTATCCGTATGGTCCTTAACCATATGTCTGATGCCATATAACCGTAAATAAAATGTGTTGAGTGTGTCGTTAAATAAAACATTTCTTTCTTTCTTTCTTTCTTTCTTTCTTTCTTTCTTTCTTTCTTTCTTTCTGTTTCATTGTTTAACATTCACATTTTAAAAATGCTTTGACTTTTGTGAAAGCTATTTCTGCAGAAGTCAGATCCAGCTATAATTCACTATATGATTGTTGTAAATCTTACCTGTATGTCATATAGCCTTATTTTTATGCGATATGTTTATGCTAAATATTTCCAAGTGATCATTAGTTAGGTAGAACATAATCTAATGGTACACTGCCAGGTTTATTTAATGTTTCAGTATAGAAACCTATAAAAATCAGTTCCTGCAGCATACCATTTGCGACCCTTCTAAAAGTATGGTTTATTTCGATTTTTAAACTGTCCAAATATATTTTATTTTGACATCACATCTAAATTGTACAAATCTTCTGAAACATTTGGAATGAGCATTTAAATCTTATTTTTGGAGCTCCTAATTTATTCTGGTCATGACATTTTCAGCTTTCACCTACATTGCTATGACCTGTAAATCTTAAGCCAGTAACCAGGCATTCTCTGTATACAAGCAGGACATTGTAATAAGGCCAACATGAAGTTGCATCATGGTGATTTTATCTTAAGTCACCTTTTTCAGTCAATGTGTCCAGTAAAATGAAAGTATTCCTTCGGGTATATCAAGATATCAACTGCTTTGACATCTTGATATACCCGAAGGAATACTTTCATTTTACTGGACACATTGACTGAAAAAGGTGACTTAAGATAAAATCACCATGATGCAACTTCATGTTGGCCTTATTACAATGTCCTGCTTGTATACAGAGAATACCTGATTACTGGCTTAAGATATTGGCTTTATCCTGTGAAGGTTAGAATGGCCATTGCCATTCGACTTGAGCAGGATAAAACCAATATCTTAAGACAGTAACCAGGTATTTTATTTATCCTTCAATCCAACATAATTAAAAAAAAAGCAATGAAAAGACATGTTTGGTGCACCTCCAACTTTGACCTAGCTGGAACGTATTTGGTTTAGTACTACCTGTAGAACTAATTTAATTGTGGTTTTTTGGTGTCAGACATATGGTTTAGGATCAAACAAATCAGGAGAGAAGAAACCTGCTGCAAGGGATCTTTTATATGCACCATCCCACAGACAGGATAGCATATACCACAGCTTTTGTTACACCAGTTGTGTAGCACATACTGGTTTGAACAAGAAATAGCCCAATGGACCCACCAACGGGGCTGGATCCTAGACTGACCATGCTTCAGGTGATCACTTTACACCCTATCACCTTGAAAATGTAAACAACACCGCTATCATTATCATTGACATGTTTTGCAAATTGAGCACAGCATGTAAATAAATATATTACAGCTAATTATATTTATTACTCAACACATGGCACTGATGTCAAACCAAAAAATGTTACAACATGCTTGGATGACTGTTGGATAGTGGTGAACTTCAGGACTCGCCAGCTGTAAACACAATTAATACACAATGATTAGAATGCAGCATTAATTCACACAGACAGTGCCGAACACTGCTGAAATAATTACTAATGTTGGTATCTTGCCTGTTTCTTAACATGGAAATAGTACTTGAGCATCCTTTGACATGTACATGACCAACGTATTGATTTTTCAGTGGGTGAAATTTGTTGTCTATATATACTTAGGAAGGATTATTGCGAGAGCTCTGAATGTTGTTAAGGCTTGAAGGAGAATGGATACTTGCTTGAGATGGTCATTAAATAATGTTTCGGTCTCTTTTGTATAAGATCAGACTGAAGGTCTTTAAAACAATTTTGAGGACACACTTCTCCATGATAGATGGTCTGTACGTTTTAAAATATGAAAATAATATGTCTTCTAAACAGGGACGTAATGGATATTCATTCAACAATGGTTGTGTTGTTTCACTGCTAAATGTCGACTAGAATATTCCAAATATTTTTAGTTAACACTGTTTATAAAAAAAAAATTAAACGAAGAAAAAAAAAAAGGAAAGACACTGAAAATAACATGGGGAACTTATGGCTTGGTGCAGTGGGAATCAGTCATTTTGGGATTGCCTACCTCAGAAAAAACATATTACCAAATAAATATACATATGCAATGAAAAAACATAATCTCATTGCTCACAATCCCATAGTGTACATGTTTTTTACTGATACTTTTTTATTGTTATGGTATGAAAAACCAAACAAACAAAAAAACGGGAAAAAAAAGGTTTCTCGATATCTGCGTCTTCACTGCAACTTAAAGGTTATTAACTTGTAATAACTAGTTGTGGACGGTCATTGTAAACCTACCAGCTGCCCACCAATCATTTTATAGCAACTACACGTATATACATGAGAAGAGAGTGCCGTTGCCTTGCTGCTCATACACTAACTCCAGTTGAAATGTTCTGGAATATGTACATGTGTATAATAAAGGTGTTAATTATAATCTCACTCTTGAAGTAAGAATATGTGGAGGTGTGGTTCATCAGGTTGTGCAGAATGGTCCTTGAAGGTTCATTATATTGTCAAAGAGTTCAAAGACCCAGATCCAGCTGTTCTTGATGCGTAACTGTAAGAAAACAAACCTGGAACTGAAGAGCTGAAGTTCTTGAAATTGTTCGGTCACCGTCAAGCATTGATATTACCGATTGTCTTTTCTTTTAAGAGTTCGATTCAAGTTTTGTGGTAGTGTATTTTTTTGTTTTTGATTCGTAACGGTGTTTGAGTTATAATTGAACTAATAACATTTACCTGTGGGTACATGGTTTACGTGAAGTGGCGGTCAGCGTGTTGACAATATGTATGAGTACTTTGATGAGTCACAATTTTGGGAAGCCGATAACACAAGCTGTGCAGAGTTTGAGGCCAAGTGCGTGGAAACGAAGGTAATTTATCTTCATATTGTGCCAGTCATAATGTAATACATGCAGTGGTCATTCTTTACAGTAAAGGAGTTTCTAGGGAATTATTTAACAGATTTAACTCCAAATAAGCGTGTTATATCACTACATAAACTGAAGTCGATCGAAAATGCAACACTCAGTTTTCGATTGTTTTTCCAAATAAGCATGTTATATCACTACATAAACTGAACTCTATTAAAAAGGCAACACTCAGTTTTTTATTGTTATTGCTATTGCATATGTGAGGTTGGTAGTGATGGAATCAATTGCAGTTTCATTATTTATTATCGGTTATTATTGATTTGCACCAACTGATCAACTTTCGATTACACAATCAGTTGGAATATCAGAAGGATTTAAATACTAAGCGCTATGAACTTGTTGTTCTGTTCACTATGATAAACCCTACAAATTGCTTAGTTTACCTTTATATTTGTCTTCTTTATTGTGACACAAAAACAAACACCAGCTCCAAAATATTAACATTAATCCCATCGTTTAAACTGGAGGAACAATTACAGTTAATATTTTCATACACAATCGATTATGTGTTTTTATGATTGATCATCACATCGGTAGAGCCAAAGCAATCAGGTTTTGATTAGGATCAATCACTGGAACATTACTAGAGCTTTTACCTGTGTATGTGATTTGGTGTTTATTTACTACCTACCAGAATACATCCAGTACTACAAAATCTCTCAGATATCTTTTATCCTGCAACCACCGTTTCTATTGACAGAATATGATGACAGATAAAGCAAAGTCATATTCTGCTACTAGCTGGATATGACTTTTGATGTCACTCATGTGACATCACATGCATAGCCTACATTACAAAATCACTCATTTGACCTCTAGGTCATCATACAATGTGGCTGAAATAACAGAAATAATAGCTTTTCCACTTCATGTTTATGGTCTGCAGGATAAAAATAATAACTAGTTAATGACGTTGGATATCTGCTTTAACCTGTTCAGGCCGAATGAGAAATTTCCCATTCTTACCTTCACAAGATATCCGATGTCATTAACTAGTTATTCTCTATATTATTTCTTCTCATATTCTTTTTACTACTACACATCTTGCTGTTGATTTTTCAGTGCAGTTCATTATTATATATAGAGGCTTTTTCATGGGTTTTTTCTAATACTATATTTTATGTCAACTCGTGATGTATGATAACCATATTTTCACTCATTGCTTAGCAATTCGTGAAAATATGGTTTTCACACATCACGAGTTGACATAAAAATCATATTCGAAAAACACCACATAATGGTGTATTTAATTATTACCGTATATCGCTGTGTATTAGCCGACTCCATGCATTAGCCGACCCCCTAGTTTCACCCTCCAAATCGGCTTTAAAATTATCGACCTTGTATATAAGCCGACCCCCCTATATAAAACTAACCAAGTCAGATGTCTGTGTGGTCTTTACAAAATGACAAAGTACATCTGCTTTCAAACGTCATTTGTCACAGCAAACTTATCCGGAAGCAGTAGCCGATTTCTATTTATAGAAACGGTGTCCGGTTAATTTATTTCTCGTAAAATATAAGTACCAAGATAGCGAAATATACCTAAACATTCTTGATTGCAGCCACACGTTAAAAACACAGTGACTGTTTGCATTGTTGATTGTGCTAATCGGTCTTTTCATTACTAGTCGGCTATACCCTACCATACCCAACCACCCGTGTCGATTAATCCCAAGCCGACAAACAAAACAAATGAAGCTGGAACAATTAACGTGTTCACCGGTTTAGTAAGCAGTTTTGTAATGACACGTGACCTGCGAAGTTTTCCGAAATTGTTTTGATCGGTCACCATTTATTGTTGTTTAAACAGATAAATATTACTAAATAACTTTTAAACACCAACATTTATTAAAGATGAACATATATATACAATTTTAATATCTTTTATTTGTAATAGCTTGTGTTAAAATGCAATATTAAACCTTTATGAAAGCGGAAATGCAGAGCACAATAATGACAATAGATCGAGTCGAGCCGTGACGTCACTATTCTAACTTTACATTTCCAATAAAATGTTGACTCCTTAGATAAGCCGACCCCAGCCTTTGACTTGATAAATTTTGTATCAAAAAGTCGGCTAATACACAGCGATATACGGTATATACTGTTGATCCTGAAATTAATGCGATCATTATATTAATGCAAAAAATACGAGTTTGTGTTATTTGCAGTAAAAATATGACGTATTTATTTCTGTTTTGTCTATGTGTCCGACATTATTAAAAAAAAAACTACAACAAGGAAGATTAAACTTCTAATGTATTTATAAAACACAACTGGAAAACAATTCATCGTAAGCGAGACAGACTAATTGTCCAATAGTCCAGCAAAGATGCCACCCACATGTGACGATTGCAGGGTCTTTGGACGACCTGTTAAAAGCCGACACGATTCATCACACGTAAATGGGTTTTATAGCACGCTAATCCTGAGTTCAACCATTTCATTGTTTTTACTGTTCCAGTTCGCTGGAACTTTGTCGGCATACTACTTTGGGAATTGTTCTTTCACTATGACTTTTTAATTGCCGTTAACATATAAGAAAGATACAGTTGTTACATAAATTATTGCAAAAATATGCTTTGAGTTGATCTTACCAAAAGCTCTAAGGACTAAACAGGTTAATTGACGTGTACAAAGACATGTTAGTGAGTTGATCTCATCAAAGACGCCAGTAACTTTAACTGAAAATAACACGTGTATTGTTAGAAAAGTAATAATTCAAAGGGAGGCCACTCGCATTAATTTCTTGTCACATTTTAGTCTGCCCACTGTCACTCGCATTAATGTAGGGACGCATTAATTAGGTACATCTTTTCTACATCTTTCCTAATTTTTGACAATATCGTTTGCTTTTTGTTAATATCTTTCGCTTTTCCTGTTGAAAACACGTAATACCATAATGTATTTCTTCCGATGTAACTTTTCCAGAAAATTTACTTGGTCATGCATAGACTTTATAAAAGAAATTTGAATAAAAATTATCTTTATTTAATTATTAAATTAACATTTATTTAACTGCTGTGCAAACATACCTGACAAAGCAATCCTCCAAAACAACCCACAAAAACAAAACAAAACAAATCGAATGCCGTTACATTGTAACGTATACACAGGACATTGTGTCATCATTATTTATCTTCGTATTCAATTCATTTTAGATATTTTATCATAATTGCACTTCATATCCCTTTTTTATAGGTACAGTTGTTTAAATTACTTTTTTTTTTATTTAACTCATAGGCAGGCATTTTGTTAACAATACACAATTTGTACTTAACTTTATAAAATATAACAAGAGGCCATGTTCATGACATACATTATGTAATTATGCAAGACTGATGGCTAATTATAGTATATATACCATCAGTAAGTAAAGTGTTAGAGGCAGTGTAGTAGTCATCTCGGAAAATTATTTTTTTGTACGTGACGACATATTTGATGAAAGGTGTGCTGTTCTGTGAGTACAATGCCCTGGCTTACATATTACTGGTCCATGACGACATGTTTGATGAAAGGTGTGCTATTCTGTGAGTACAATGCCCTGGCTTACATATTACTGGTCCATGACGACATGTTTGATGAAAGGTGTGCTATTCTGTGAGTACAATGCCCTGGCTTACATATTACTGGTCCATGACGACATGTTTGATGAAAGGTGTGCTGTTCTGTGAGTACAATGCCCTGGCTTACATATTACTGGTCCATGACGACATGTTTGATGAAAGGTGTGCTGTTCTGTGAGTACAATGCCCTGGCTTACATATTACTGGTCCATGACGACATGTTTGATGAAAGGTGTGCTGTTCTGTGAGTACAATGCCCTGGCTTACATATTACTGGTCCATGACGACATGTTTGATGAAAGGTGTGCTGTTCTGTGAGTACAATGCCCTGGCTTACATATTACTGGTCCATGACGACATGTTTGATGAAAGGTGTGCTGTTCTGTGAGTACAATGCCCTGGCTTACATATTACTGGTCCATGACGACATGTTTGATGAAAGGTGTGCTGTTCTGTGAGTACAATGCCCTGGCTGACATATTACTGGTCCATGATGACATGTTTGATGAAAGGTGTGCTGTTCTGTGAGTACAATGCCCTGGCTTACATATTACTGGTCCATGACGACATGTTTGATGAAAGGTGTGCTGTTCTGTGAGTACAATGCCCTGGCTTACATATTACTGGTCCATGACGACATGTTTGATGAAAGGTGTGCTATTCTAGGAGTACAATGCCCTGGCTTACATATTACTGGTCGGCATGGCTCCACTGCACCAGTAATGTCTTCCAGCTTATCAATCACCCACCATATACTCCAGATCTATAACTATCTGACTTTCATCTTTTTTTTTAAACCTGGAAAAAAAATGAGTTCGCTAGCAGGCGTGACACAGTTAATAATGATGTCGGTTCCTCTGTTGAGGAATAAAAATGTTACTTGTTCAGCCACCTTTGTCTTTTCATGTAAAATAATGGTTTATATTTACCGAATTAATGAGAGAAACAGATTCCATCATATGCGGTAATGTGAGACAGAAAAAGTACACCCTCGGTGGTAGAAATTTCGACCATGGGACTCTGCAAGCCTCATCCCAGGTCAAAATTTCCACCACCTCATTTTCTTTCCTACATAACCACATATGATGGAGTATTCTTCATCAAAGAGAGCCCAGCACTGCATGCAGCACCATGGAAAGAAGTGTGGGGACCTCCAAGGGGACTACAGTACACTGAAAAATAACAGATACATAGAGCAAGTCCATCCTAATTACCTTTTGATCACCCCCATTGGAGGGTCCACTACAGCACCATGGAAAGAAGTGTGGGGACCTTAAAGGGGACTGACTTACAAAGTAACAAATAGACAGACCAATAGGGCAAGTCCGTCCTCTTTAAATTAGGCCAAGAACCTTTTGATCACCCCTCATACATTCCCATCAGTGGGCCCATTGGGTTGTTTCCCATTCAAATGTGTTACGTGTTTATAGATTAACCAAACTTAGTGTCCATTTTCACCACGGGTTGAAAGTAGAGTCTGTGACTAATCAGTGTGTCTTGTGGTGTCGTTAAATAAAACAAATTTTAATTTCAACTGTTTCTTCTGTTTATTCATTGATGGAATAAATATAATAAGTAGGGAAAGATAATGAATTCAGCAGTTCACAGTAGTGTGTATATTTGTGGAAAATAAGACCCTATATTTCTGTCAATAGTGAAATTGAAATGTCTGCCTGAAAACAACACCACTAGAGCATATTGATTTGTTAATCATCGGTTACTGGATGTCAACCATTTGGTAATTTCAACATATAGTCTTAGAAAGGAAACCTGCTATATTTTTCTATTAGTAGCAAGGGATCTTTTATATGCACCATCTCACAGACAGGACAACACATACCACAGCCTTTGGTACACCAGTCGTGGTGCACTGGCTGGAACGAGAAGTAGCTCAATAGGCTAACCGACAGGGATCGATCCCACACCGACCTCATATCAAGTGAGCACTTTACCACTGGGCTACGTCCCGCCTTTAAGACAGGGTGTAAAAACCTGGTTGATGTAACACTGTGAAGTAAGATTTCCTTCAATGACAACAAGGTGGAAATTGTTTTGCACTTGTAAACATATCATATTCAAATGAGAGTAGTTGTTCACTTCAAGCCATAAGCAAGGAAATGTTTTATTTAATGATGCATTAAACACATTTTATTTACGGTTATATGGCATTGGACATATGGTTAAAGATCACACAGATATTGAGAGAGGAAATCTGCTGTTGCCACTTTATGGGCTACTCTTTTCAATTAGCAGCAAGGGTTCTTTTATATGCATCATCCCACAGACAGGATAACACATACTACGGCACTTACCGTATTTGACCGGAAATAAGCCCAGGGGGCCAAGACAACTCATTGTGAGCTTAGCATGGGGTGGGCTTATTCCCAGACAAGGGGCCAGTTTTGTTGAAATTTTTTTTAATAATAATAATTAAAATAAATAACAATACTTAAATGAACTAGGAAGAAAACAAAAAACGTTCTGTAGCTCATCTATTAATTAGTGTTCCATTTGTTATTAATAAATAATAATTGTTTATTAATTAAATTGTTTGTTTTTTTACTAGTATCTAATTATCAGAAACACACCTTCTATGTTACAATTACTTACCAGTGCTGTTTATTTACATCCAAAATTTAATGCTGAGAAGACTTAAAACAACAGCAATTAACAACAAACTCAATAACGTATACACACGTTTCTGACACAGGCAGCCAGCTTACACTACAAAGAATTATCAATCTAAGGTCATTTTTCTTAGCCAATCAGAATAAGGTATTTGCTTAATTAGCATTAACTGCGGACCCAGTGTGGTGGTAAAAATAGACATTGGTTTTTAGTTCATACTTCGGCTTGGATACTTCAGAGAAATACTGCAGGCATGAAATTGAAAACAATGTTACACACTGTTATTGTTAGACTGCTAAATCTCACTGGTGGTAAAATATTGTGTTACATTTGTGTTTAATTATCTGCAGGAGGTATGACCTTTTAAATGAACTTTGAGCAAACTTGCAATTTCATGTTATTTATAAGGTGGCGAAGTTGGGGGTGGGCTTATTTACGAATGAGGGCCTAATTTCTTAAATGCTATCAAAACGGAGGGGGGCTTATTCAAAGACATGGGCTTATTTCCGGTCAAATACGGTAATATACTTCTCGTGGTGCACTGGCTGGAGCGAGAAATAGCCCAATGGGCCCACCGACGGGGATCGATCCCAGACCAACCGCACATCAAGCGAACGTTTTACCACTGGGCTACATCCCGCCCCCTTCAAGCCATATATAAAGACTAATATAAGTATAGACATTAGCCTCCAACAGGGCACAATATTTCACGAGAACCGTTGTTCTGTTCGCGTGTCGGTTACACAACTTTAAAATCATGAGAACCGCCAATCGGTTACTTGGTGTACGATTACATTATAAAAATAAAAGTACCATATATCAGTAATCATAGTGAAGATCAGGTTATGCTTTTGAACCACCAATGTAGCACAGAACAGTAGTTCAAGTGCTTTAGGATTAGGTAGGCCTAAAGCATCGGTTAGGAGAACTATATTCACGTAACTGAACAATCGGTTACCTAAGTAAAACTCACGTGAACAGACTTCTGGTTACCTAAGATTTTGAAATATTGTCCCCTGCTCCAGCCTCGCACAATATATGTTTTTTAAATGATTCATAAAACATCATATCAATCTCATAACTGTGCTAAATAGTGCTTAATACCAATCACCCTTTCCTTTCTATATATGCTCTGATTTTATCTCAAATATTGATGTTTAGTTTTCCAGATGCTAGGAAATGGTGTGTGAGACCATGGAGAGATTTGTTTTTAATTGTCAAGGGCAGTGCACATGATCTCTTCTCTAAATATTTCAGGTCTTACTATAAATAAATTTACATTCTATAGGCCTGATTAACAGAATTACGTGGCATGGCATTTAAAAAAAAATTAATTAACTGTTAAATTTGCATGTAGCGGAAAGAAAAACAAGCCTAAGCATTGATTGCAGAAATGAATGTTGCCATGCACTAATACAGTAAAAAAAACTAATTGGGAATTAATGAATTACGATAACCAGAAATTGTCTACTTATTTTCTGAGGGTTTTTATTTTATTTTTATTTTTTTGTGTTCATTTATTGATTACTACATAAAATGCAGTGCTTACATTAATCATTTAAGCCTATTGTAATGGTGGGAAGATTGTGACCTCACAACCAGTGAAGACCACTTAGCAGCTTAAAAGGACTATATATCCAAAGTTTTTAGCCAGCTAGCAAGGCTTCCATTTGTTTCCTCCAATAAAATAAACACCCATACTGCTTTTTTTCCGTTTTTTTTTTTTTTTTTAATGACACTTTCTTACCTCAACATGTCTTAAATATAGAGCATTATTATGGATATACATTTGGAATGATCCTTGTATGAATTAAAGGGTTGTTTTGTTTACTGACACCACTAGAGCACATGATTATTAATCATCAGCTTTTGGATGTCCAACATTTGGTAATTTTAGAGAGGAAACCTGCTGTGTTTCTTTTTAATAGTTGTGAGGGTCTTTTATATGCACCATCCCATAGACAGGATAGCACATACCATAGCCTTTGATATATCAGTTGTGGTGCACTGGCTGGGACGAGAAATAACCCATTGCTTGCATTGTCAGGGATCGATTTCAGACCAACCGTGCATCAAGCAGGTGCTTTACCACTGGGCTACATCCCAGCCTTTGGGAGAATTATTTGAAAAGCAAATTTTGAAGAAATAATAAATGTTTGCTTATGAAATTATTTTAGACAAAAATCGATATTGAGATGCTACAAAACATTACAATGTCCAACAATGCACTGGTTATAGAGATATTCATATTAGGTAAATTGTAATTTTTAAAACATAAAAAATATTTTATTTACCGAAAGCCTTTTAAAATGACTACAAACTCAGCTTAATCCCTGATTTAGCTCAGTCAGTTGAGTGCTCACCTGAGGCGCTTATGTCGCTGGATTGAAATGTGTCGGTAGATTCATTCAAGTTCAACTGATTGATTTTTTTCTCATTCCAATCAGTGCATCACAACTGGTCAAAGGCCATGCATGATATAAAGTTTGTTTTATTTAACAACACCACTAGAGCACATTGATTTTTTATCTTATCATCGGCTATTGGACGTCAAACATATGGTCATTCTGACACTGTTTTTTAGAGGAAACCTGCTGTTACCACATGGGCTACTTTTTTACAACAGGCAGCAAGGGATCTTTTATTTGTGCTTCCCACAGGCAGGATAGTACAAACCATGGCCTTTGTTGAACCAGTTATGGATCACTGGTCAGTGCAAGTGGTTTACACCTACCCATTGAGCCTTGCGGAGCACTCACTCAGGGTTTGGAGTCGGTATCTGGATTAAAAATCCCATGCCTCGACTGGGATCCGAACCCAGTACCTAAAAGCCTATAGACTGATGGCCTAACCACAACGCCATTGAGGGATTCCTCTGATGACTTCAAGTCAGAATTACCAAATGGTTGACATTCAATAGCCGATGATTAATTAATCAATATGCTTTTGTGGTGTCGTTAAACAAAACAAACTTTTTTATGTATTTTTTGTTTTGTACTGGAAATGGAAATTACTGAACTGGGTATATTAAGGACATTAAATTGTGTCTTAGCATTCAGCAATTTCAGCAGCATCCAGTACTTAAATATGAGCAATATGTTGGGTAATTACACACATCTTTTCTTCATATATCCTTTCATCCGGCGTATATGAAGAATGATCAAACATATTTGCGTACATAAAAATTCAAATTAGCATTACCGATCACACTGAAATTTATATGGATAGATTGTGAGACAGAAAGTACAAGAAATGCTTCATGTGGATAATAGTGTTTCCGTCTTAATGTCCATCATAGCAAAATATACTGACAGTCAGGCCTCAGTGTCCTACGTAGAAGTAAATACATTACTGTCAGAACTGTGTTCATTAGGTATAGGTTGCTGCATAAGGAAGATTTCATCCAATATCGATTGAGAAAGGTTAAGCAGTACATGCTATGTGATTACATAGCAGATGGTTTGACTGGCCAATAAGATGACATTTCTGACTTGGGGGGGGGGAGGAGGGGAGGGCAGAGGGATGTAGCCCAGCGGTAAAATGCTCGCCTGGCGTACGGTCGGTGTAGGATTGATCCCCGTCGATGGGCCCATTGGACTATTTCACGTTCCAACCAGTGCACCACGACTGGCATATTAACGGTCGTGGTATGTGCTGTCCTCTTTGTGGAATGGTGTATATATAAGAGATCCTTTGCTACTAATGGAAAAATGTAGCGGGTTTTCTCTCTAGGACTGTGTCAAAATTACCAAATGTTTGACATCCAATAGCCGTTGATTAAAAAATCAACTAGTGATTCCAACCAGTGCATCACAACTGGTATATCAAGGTCTGTGGTATGTGCTGTCCTGTCTGTGGGATGGTGTATATAAAAGATCCCTTGCTACTAACTGTTCGTGGTTAGAGCGGTATTCAAATGTCAATAAACCCCTTTTTGTAGCTGCATGCGACAGGCCATAGGATTTCAAACTTCATGGGAAACACTTTTTCAGTTCCGTGCCTTGTGATCATGGGAACCCATCAGAAACTGTTCACAATATTTTTGTTGAACAGTCGTACTCGATATAATAATAATAGGAAACAAACTTATGGTTCCGTGATTTTACCAACACTCTACCGACACGGTACCAGAAACGATAATTTCCATGAAATGCGAGGGCGCAATATTTCCACCACTAGTATTATAAGATATGTAGGTATGTCTGCCAGTCAGTGGACACAAATATCATCATCTAAAATATGTAACGACATATTACATGAGGATTTACGATCACATTCCATGTAACAGCATATTACATTAAAGCTGAATTAGGAAAACCTGCCACAAATACCATAATCTAAAATATGTAACGGCATATTACATGTGAGTTTACGATCATATTCGATATCACCTCTATTTGTAGTTAAAAATGTATTATGTTTTGTTTAACAACACCTCTAGAGCACAAAGATTTATTAATCACCAGCTATTGGATGTCAAACATTTGGTAATTTTCACATATAGTTTTTAGGTAGGAAATCTGCTACATTTTTCCATTATTAGCAATTAGGAATCTTTTATATATACCATACCACAGCCTTTGATATACAAGTCATTGTGCACCATCATTTGTTGTGGGATGAGAAATCGATCCCAGACTGACCACACATCAGGTGAGCGCTTAATGTGTTACAACCATTCCCTATGAATGAGTAAATGCAGTGCATGTATGTACCGGCCTCGCTGGTATCGTGGTTAAGCCATCCGTCTACAGGCTGGTAGGTACTGGGTTCGGATCCCAGTTGAGGCATGGGATTTTTAATCCAGATACCAACTCCAAACCCTGAGTGAGCGCTCCGCAAGGCTCAATGGGTAGGTGTAAAAGCACTTGCACCGACCAGTGATCCATAACTGGTTCAACAAAGGCCATGGTTTGTGTTATCCTGCCTGTGGAAAGTGTAAATAAAAGATCCCTTGCTGCCTGTTATAAAAGAGTGCCTATGTGGCAACAGCGGGTTTCCTCTAAAAAACAGTGTCAGAATGACCGTATGTTTGACGTCCAATAGCCGATGATAAGATAAAAAATCATTGTGCTCTAGTGGCGTCATTAAATAAATTAAAAAAACTTTTAGTAAATGCAGTGCATGTTCGTAGTATTACAGAGTGTTGGCTTGCGTGACATAGGTTGAACAAGATGTCTTTCCAGCAGTAGTCAGAAGGTTATATACCAAGAAAACATGTACATAGAGATAAATCATCCATTAATTAGCAAAACCAATGAAAGGTTGCCTTGTAGTGCACTGAACTTTGGTGCAGCTCAGTCATATTGCCGTTAGGGACAACAAAAGAAGATTTGTTTGCCAGATTTGTTCAGCATTTGTCATTTATTAGTATCGGCATTAGTTCAGTGACACGCAAACCTGACTATGACTTTGTCAAACTGAGCGAGATGTATAATACTGAGCTATTGATTCTTCAGTTGATTAATCCATCTTAAAGGGCCAGGCCTGAGTTTGCAGCCATTGTAAGATGCTTCCGATGAACAAATCCTTTTTTGATGACGAAAATCATGCCAGTTATTTGAAAAGAAATTGAAAACATTCAGGATTATGCCGAGGGTATATGAAATGATTCGGGTGAATTATAAAGTATGCCGGAAACTAATATAAAATTATATGTAAAATTAGTTTCAAGACGGAAAAAAAACCTGTGATGGTATAGCCATAAAATCTGTTTATATTAGTATACAATCCAGAATTTATTACTGCAGTTTTCCCCCTGTTTTTTAATGTTGAAATAGACCAACAAGTTCGCCTATTGCATAAATAGTCTCACCCAATATTTTTAGAATTTGTATGCTCCCAAATAACACTATAAAAGGCGAAGTGTAATTGGTCGATATTTAAATTGTTATTTATAGATGAAATGTCACCTGGAGATGGGTGTCCAAGCAATGCTGTTAGATCTACTGGTAGGCCCAGTAGAGCTAATTT
Organism: Gigantopelta aegis; assembly: GCF_016097555.1. Lineage (NCBI taxonomy): Eukaryota > Metazoa > Mollusca > Gastropoda > Neomphalida > Peltospiridae > Gigantopelta > Gigantopelta aegis. Next base: position 11,878,159 of record NC_054708.1, on the reverse strand, counting down.
TAATCAGATTGAAAACATTTCAAATGTAACTAGAAGGAGATGACGAAATGAAGTCATTTTCAGAAATCATTTACAGTATTTCACATGCACAGAGATATAGGACTGGGGGAGCAGTGCCATATCATGACGTCGCTTCGCAAAACAACGTCATTAATATTGGTTGTTCATGTGATTACACTTGTTCAGTGTTATTGCACGTGTGCATCATATGGTTTTAATTAACTCAGTTATGTCGAACCATGTGAATTATAAATATTGTATGTAAAGTTGTCAGTTGGTAGTAATAACAAACAACAGCTGTAAACCCGCATGTTTCTGATGTCCTAATTTTAATGCTCAAATGAAGATGGGTTAGGCAAACATTGGATTGCACGAGCATCAGGAGATTTAGTGACCATTTTGGCTATTTCCAGAGGACTGCAGTAACGCAGAACATACATCCAGCATGATGCTTTTAATTCATTCCATCTAATACTATTAGTAAATAAATTAATCAAGCAGAAATTTAGTCGGGACTGTAATTCCTGTACATTAACCTATACAGTTGTGTAAACTCGTAATGGTAAATTAACTTTCCATTTCCCATAGTTTGTTCCTAGTGATAAAAAATGACACATGTAGTTAGTTAATAATGTCAACAAAAAATAAGAAAAAAGGATTCGTTCTCTTGTTGTCATGACAACATTAATGTATAGAAAATATTGTTTCTCTGTGGAATAATGAGAATGTGTTGGCCAGATTTATAAAGCCTGTTCTTGTCATACATTCAGTTACATTGATGTTTAAACACCTGTGTTAAAGGAAACTAGACTCGGTCAATTCAGCCCTTGATTATCTATTTACTGGTATTGTCACATAATACAGTTTTCATGAAAGCATATTGTCATCTTCATTATTTGAACGCATGACACCATATATCTAATTACCTATCAAATTTGGACAAAATCATTAGTATCTCTAATAGAAATAAAACTTCATTACAAATAATTACAGTTGCTTTTAATGAGTTAAAATAACTTTAGCTGACCACCAAACAATATTTTAGTTTTTCCCCACAAAAATGGCAGCCATCTTGGATTTGATCATGATGACATCACTGTGTCAAGTCATTCCATAGATAACAGTAAAGGGAAATTGTTTTTGTAACTTCTTGTTAGTTATCATTGACATACATCGACTGCAAGTGACTGAAACTTTAAATGTGTTATGCCTAGCTTACCCCGTATCTCTGTGAATCTTAGATAGGTTCTGAAGCCCTAATTTCAAAGTGCTGTAAACATTCCACAAGCCCTACACATTTTTTTTTTTTTTTGTGAGACACTATGGGGTGTACTGATTCAGAAAAACTAAACCATTTTCACTTAAATGTTGTCCCACATGTTTGTTTTTGCTATCAGGCAGTAAATGTACTTGCCATGACGGTTAAATTCATATGCAAGCTATCACTAGAATTGTTTTACAATCCACTAGCCATGAGATAGGTGATTTTAAAAATTTACTAGCCAGAATTAAAAATTCACTAGCCCTACTTTACTTTTAAGTTAATACAATTTTACTAAATAATAGTAATAATATAAGTTGTAGAAGCATCACGAGGGGTATATGGCTTTTTATGTACCCTCTGTGTGTTCTTTTACTCCGAGCCGAAGGCGAGGGGGTAAAAGAGCACACAGAGGGTACATAAAAAGCCATATACCCCGAGAGATGCTTCTACAACGAATTTATCTTGCCGACAACTGTTGCTAATCGCGCATTAATACAATAACACCACGACCGTAATTAGGTGGCCGAGTTCAAGATTGCAGCTTTTAAAAGTATTGAAATAGTGTATTTTATAGTAAAAATAAAATTAATTATGTATACTTGATTGATTATCAATGTTATTTATAATCTAATTATTGCTTTAGCATTAACTGGGGCGGCTGGAAACTGTTGAAATTACAGACGGGGTATAAGAGAATTTGGCTCCGCCCACAGGGGGATAAGGGCAAACAACCAATGAGATTAAAGAATTTTACATGAAGGCGAGATAATCAGATGTGTCACACTAACATTGGGGGTTGGGGTGAGGCCAGGATATTCATATTTACAAAATAAACTAAACTGCAACATTTGACTGGGGTTTTTTCCACTAGCCATCGTAAATTCTTATTAGAATTCCCCTACCTTTTTTTGAAGAGAATATATATAAATACATGTATATATAGCCTTTGAAGCAGTTCCCTTATACCTTTCTAGAATGTTTTCGTTTCGAAAGGATCATAAATTATTACTCTAAGGCAGTTCCTGTACAAAATTTATAAAATGTATTTTAAAAAATGTATTGTAAACCATTTACAATTGTTTTATTTTTATTTTTTTTATGTATTTTTTTTTTAATTAAATGCGTAAACATTTAATACAGAGACAAAGACATTTTGTTATATATAGAACATTACAAACATAATTATATAAATGACCATGAAATGAATGGTGAATCTACAGTATTTCTATTTCTGTATGGGGGCAACTTCACAGGGCTATATATCGGCTCCACGCTTGTCAGTTGAGCTATATATCTCAGTATCGCACGAGCCCTGGATAGTATTCCCCCATGTGGGGCCATGCACTCAGGAGACACCCATACCCTGTAATTATACACGTGACAGGCATCGAAATCAGTTGAGAACTGTTGTTCAGATTACCAGGAGGAACTACCACATGTCAACGACGCACTCAACACATTTTATTTTACGGTTATATGGCGTCAGACATATGGTTAAGAACCACACAGATATTGAGATAGGAAACCCGCTGTCGCCACTTCGTGGGCTACTCTTTTCGATAAGCAGCAAGGGATCTTTTATATGCACCATCCCACAGACAGGGTAGCACATGCCATGGCCTTTGATATACCTGTCGTGGTACACTGGCTGGAACGAGAAATAGCCCAGTGGGCCCACCGACAGGGATCAATCCCACATCGACTGCACATCGAGCGAGTGCTGTACCACTGGGCTACATCCCACCCCCTGTCGAGGACGATACTTCATTCTCCACAAAATCTTATTAAAGTAAACCTGCGTGACCTAAGTTTTGATCAGTTCAGTGTTATTTAGATACTCATACAGTATCATACAGTAACAGTGCAATGAGAACAGTGATGTGAATGAATAACAAAGTATCAGTGACGGGGATAGCTCTGGCAATCAACAAATTCACCAATTGCAAATTTTGAAAGCAGTTGGCAAATTTTATTTTAGTTATGTAATAATTGACATTTGTTAGAAAATAACTGACAATTTCTGCAATTTTTTTAGTTTAATAGACAATTTGGTGAATTGTTTCGCTCACCCAGAGCTAGCCCTGAGTGAAGGGATATTTTATAGTGATAATAATGGAAACATAATTGTGTCATAACCTACAAGTTACTAGGGAGTCTAATTCACAAAGCTCATATTTGAAGCATCACTAAATTGTACTTGCAGGTCTGTTAGCATTCATTGCTCTGTGAGATTGCAAAGTTGCAAGAGTTTTGTGAATTCGATCCCAGGGCCCCATTCCACGAAGTGATCTTATAGCACTATAACTATGGTGCATATAATGATCCCTTGCTGTTAATCACAAAGAGTAGCCCATGAAGTGTAGACAGCAGGTTTCTTCTCTCAATATCTGTGTGGTCCTTAACCATATGTCTGACGCCATATAACCATAAAATAAAATGTGTTGAGTACATCGTTAACTAAAACATTTCCTTCCTTCGCCAATTTCGCCAATTACGAATTCAAGAAAAATTGGCCCAGTGGTGAAGAGCTCGCCTGACGTGTTCATTCTTGGATTGATCCCCATCGGTTGGCCAATTAGGCTATTTCTCATTCCAGCCAGTGCACCACGACTGGTAGACCAAAGGGTGTGGTATGTGCTATCCTGTCTGTGGGATGGTGTATATAAAAGATCCCTTGCTACTAATGGAAAAATGTAGCATGTTTCTGTTCTACGACTATGTCAGAATTACCAAATGTTTGACATCCAGTAGCCCATGATAATCAATGTGCTCTAGTGGTGTCGTTAAACAAAACAAACAAACATTCTGAATGGGGGCTGCCATTTTAGACCTTTGTGCATTCCTATCACTGGGGCAAATCCCAGTACCCAACCAACAGTAGTAAAAGTTCCAATTTCTTTTTTCATACTCCACTATCATCTCTGAGTACTGGATTGAAAAATCCCCCATTGGGAAACGAACCCAATACTTACTGGTCTCAAACCAGTGACTTAACCACTACTCCACCGATACTTGTAATGTTTTATCAATGTCATTCAGCAGTCAAGTTCAGCTATAGTCTGTTTGCGTCAATGGGGAACCGACCTGTAAATGTAAGTGATTTTATTGATCCGTTTCCAAGTCAACCAAATTAGTAAAATGGCCTGATAATTGAAAGTATTTATTATTTTCAGCAAATGAGAATTATGAATGTCTAATATGTACAATATTTGAACAAAAGAAAATTGTTTTATGAACTCCAGCTTTGCTCACTAGTATTACATTTCCAGTGAGGTTTTTTCTAGCAACAAAAGAGAATATATCATTTTCATTTTCCCTGTTACCTTTTAGCATTGCATATTTATAAATATATTTCTTACACACCTGTTGGTAAGAACACCATGCATTAAGTTTTGGTTACACATGGTTGTTTTTTTCTTAACAATTTTAAGACATATGACTGGCTGCTCCTAGGTGATAACCAGGTCACCAATGCCATACAACCAATGAAAAACAACACAATGGAAATGGGTTAGACTGTGATGTATACAATGTAGTTAACCTGACAAGCATGTGTCTGTGACGTGTATGTGCAACGGCTGTAAATAACTTTTAGTCGAAAAGATGTTAAAATTTTCTTAAAACCTGTTTTTTTAGGATATGTAAGAAATAGAATAATACATTCGTGTCCGTTAGATACCATTTATCTTACAACTCGTTGTTTAAAAACGTATCAAGGTCACTTTCACTTGTTAGATACATTTTAAAATAACTCGTGAGATAAATGGTATATAATGGACACGAATGTGTGTATTATTCTCTATATATAAGCCAGTAAGATAGTGTGCATCGATGCCTTTTAGCACTGAATATCATGGTAGTATGCAAAAACAAGAATTTTGGTTTAAAACAATGTTTATTTCTGTTAATACTTTTTAACAGTTGGGATTGTAACCTGTATAACTAATTAAATTTCTGTTACATTCATTACAATATAACATCATCCCATTGGTCAAGACATAGCAATGGGAGTTTGTTCATTTCTCGATGAACGTAAAAATTATGTTGTCAGGGAATGTCATATCTGAAGGCATCATTTGATATGGGCAGGTTGTCTTATTGAGCATTAATGTTTATGGACCAAAAATAATTCAAAATAAAATATGCACTTTTAGTGTTATTATTAGCAAGCCGATTCGCACACTTTGCGGATGATGTTTTGTTCATACCCCGATTAATGTAAAAGAAATAACAGACAATCCTTAAATATATGTATCTAAATTGAAGCCAAAGGAAATAGAACTAACTATATTAAAAAAGAAAAGAAAAAAAAAGAATCAACATTAACTTCATTACTAAACCGCTTAATGCAGTCTTTGATATATACCAGTCTTTGATCATTGGCCTGGAAGTGGGGAGAAATTGACTGGTCCACAGTTAAGTAGGTCATCAGTTCTGTGATTCACTGGCCATCATATGTTAACATTAATTGTTAGTGTGAGATAGCACAAAGGAAATGTACCAACACTACATTCCAAAGCACCCATCTCCAAGAGTATTTTAAGACCCTTGATTGCATGTGTCCACAGGAACTCATCTATACCATGTGGCTTCTGTATTTTTATTTCACTAATGAACTTCCATTTTGAATGAAAATTAATTTTCTGCACGAAGGAATTGATGTATTTATGGATAATAATGCAAATTAGAGATCGGTTCTTCAAGGTAATTGATTTTCTTTGAAACCGTTCAAGGTAATTTATTTTTCTTAAAATAAAATTCCTCCAGCAGTCTCTTACTGCTTTGGACAGCAGTGGAAAAGTAATTATTATTGTTATTTGTACTAGTCCCCTACCAATCCAGTCGGAGGGGACTATAGGTTTCGTTTCCATGTTTCTGTCTGTCTGTTCGTCCCCCAGTTTTTTTTATGTTTTCCCCCATAGTGCCTCAAGACATTGATCTGAAATTTTGTATATAGATTTATCAAGTACTGTTACAGATCAAGTTTGACTTTCGTGGTCATTTACCCCTTTGTAACAGAGTTATGACCCTTGATTAACTTAGGAGATATGAAAAAACATTTTTTTTACAATGCCTCAAGATATTGAGCTCAGATTTTGCGTATTGCTTCATCATGTAGAGTCATGACAGAGTTATGGCCCTTGAACCTAGGAGATATTTAAAATTGTTAGGTCCAGCGTAGAGGACATGTTTTGCTTTAGCAGCTAGTACTCTCAGAATGCTTGTTTTTATAATTATTTTAAATTTGTGTTATTATTTTTAATTAAACATGATCCATTTTCTTTTTATCCCATGTTTCATTTCTTCCTCACCTGGCAATTCCTCCTATCTTGTACCTTGTTTTACTGTCCACTTCCTCATCCTAGTCCTCGTCTATTCAGCTAGGATAGCTACTTGGAATTTGTGGCCATATATTCATGCCATATACTTACCATCTGCTTTTGCTGTGAACTTATATATCCATGCCACATACTTACCATCCACTTTTGCTGTGGACTTATATATCCATGCCACGTATTTACCATCCACTTTTGCTGTGGACTTATATATCCATGCCAGATACTTACCATCCGCTTTTGCTGTGGACTTGTATATCCATGCCACATACTTACCATCCGCTTTTGCTGTGAACTTATATATCCATGTCAGATACTTACCAGCTGCTTTTGCTGTGAACTTATATATCCATGCCACGTACTTACCATTCGCTTTTGCTGTGGACTTATATATCCATGCCACGTACTTACCATCCGCTTTTGCTGTGGACTTATATATCCATGCCACGTACTTACCATCCGCTTTTGCTGTGGACTTATATATCCATGCCACATACTTACCATCCGCTTTTGCTGTGGACTTATATATCCATGCCAGATACTTACCATCTGCTTTTGCTGTGAACTTATATATCCATGCCACGTACATGTACTTACCATCCACTTTTGCTGTGGACTTATATATCCATGCCACATACTTGCTGTGGACTTAATTATAAAAAATATAGATGATATGAGATGAACGATAAAGCGGCAATATTTCCCTTTCGGTATAGGACTACTTGACAGGGCCATGATCCACATTTGCTAATGGTTCAGCTATTTTTATACCATCTAAGCCCATGGATACACAGAACCTGCAGTGCTTGCTGGGCAATCATCCTCATTGGGGGGGGGGGGGTCATGCACTCGGGAGACAGACCCTTAATTGCAGTTGTGTAGTGGGTACTATTTGGTGTATACATGCACGCGCACCTCCTCGTTTTATCTATTCTGGGTTGTAGTTAGGACTGGAATAAAAAAATCCAATATTGCTTACGGTGTTCTTCATCTTTGAAAATAGGAGGCTGTTTGAGAAAAGTCTATATATATCTCCGTTGTTTTTGCCCAAAATTTGAGGATTTGTTCGGGGGGGGGGGGGGGGGGGGGGTTGACCCGCTACTACCCACCCCCATGTTGTAGGCTTTTGTTGAGTGTGTCGTTAAAGAAAAGATTTCTTTCTTTCCTGCTAATAAAGACACTGTAGAATTACCTTTGGCATTTGTACATATTTATGAGGGTCTTTAGCCAGTGCACCATGACTGGTATATCATAGGCTGTGGTATGTGCTATCCTGTCTGTGGGTGCATATAAAAAAAATCCCTTTTTTTCAGGTTTTCTCTTTAAAATTACCAAACCGTTGACATCCAACAGCCGATGATTAATAAATCAATGTGCTTTAGTGGTGTCATTAAACAAAACAAACTTTAAACTTTAACACTTTGACATTTGTATATATTTACATGGGGTTTTTTGGGTGTTTTTTCAGCAAACTGCATCAGATTTAAAGTTGAAGAAGGAACAGAAACGCCGTCCCAAGCCCAAGGATGGAACAATGCTTCTGTGTGTTGTGTGTGGGGACCGTGCCCTCGGCTACAACTTCGATGTGGTGTCCTGTGAGTCCTGCAAGGCGTTTTTCAGACGAAATGCCCTCAAAGCAAAGGTACGTGTAGGAAAGTAGCATTTTAATCCACTGAAAAGGCCATTAAAAGGGGTGGGATGTAGCCCAGTGGTACAGTGCTCACCTGATGCATGATCAATCTAGGATCGATTCCCATCAGTGGGCCCATTGGGCTATTTCTCGTTTCAGCCAGTGCTCCACAACTGGTGTAACAAAGGCTGTGGTATGTACTATTCTGTGGGATGGTGCACACAAAAGATCCCTTGCTGCTACTCGAAAAGAATAGCCCATGAAGTGGTGACAGCGGATATCCTCTCTCAATATCTGTGTGGTCCTTAACCATATGTCCTACACCATATAATCATATATAAAATGTGTTGAGTGTGTTGTCAAATAAAACATTTCCTTCCTTCCTTGCCATTAAAAAAGACTGTCATTTACACTGCAGCCATTGTAATGTCTTTTAGACTAACAGAGCCATTTTAATGATTAAAAGTACATATTAAAAAGACTGTCCTGAGTTTGCAGCCATGTTTATTTCTGACTAACATATCATCAGTATACCAGTTGTCCACATATCCAGTGAGTTTGCAGCCATGTTTATTTCTGACTAACATATCATCAGTATACCAGTTGTCCACATATCCAGTGAGTTTGCAGCCATGTTTATTTCTGACTAACATATCATCAGTATACCAGTTGTCCACATATCCAGTGAGTTTGCAGCCATGTTTATTTCTGACTAACATATCATCAGTATACCAGTTGTCCACATATCCAGTGAGTTTGCAGCCATGTTTATTTCTGACTAACATATCATCAGTATACCAGTTGTCCACATATCCAGTGAGTTTGCAGCCATGTTTATTTCTGACTAACATATCATCAGTATACCAGTTGTCCACATATCCAGTGAGTTTGCCTTTGTGTGTTGATGATTCTAGCAGGCAATGTCATAATGCATTTAATGCCATTCAATTTTACAACTTGAAACTAAGCAAGTTGTGTCTTTATAGAAGGTTGTATTTTGAAAATTTAAAATTCCCGTACTCACCAACTGAATTTTAATGATAAAATGATTAGTAAACTTGTAGGCCCTACATTTAAATTATTTAAAACCAATGACATAATATATCCCATTGACGTTAGTTGTT